>NC_089506.1:143094421-143397452 GCF_036850995.1 Saccopteryx leptura
GTCAGGGCACATATGGAACAGATTGATGTTCCTGCCTCTCTCTCTGCCTTCCTCTCTGGCAAAAATCAATTTTAAAAATTTGGATTCACATTAAAGGGAAGACTATTCATTAAGAAATCTTTGTTAAGGCAGGAAAAATAGAGACTTTTATTACAAAACTTGATTTCTTACCTCTGTTTTGGCTCAAAACAAGTCTGTAGCTCCAGTCATATTATTACCTCTAGCCCCTGACTTTTTCTTTATCCCCTCTAGCTCTCATTCATTCCCTGTTTCTTCATTATTATTTTATCTTCTTTTCCTTCTACTAATATTCTTATACAAATATATTTGTGTTACAATCTTCCTTCAGAAGATTGATTTGATTACACTAATGATCTACTGGTGTAATCAATTAAAAAATACCATTTTGGCTTTATCTGTAACCCCAGTGCTATTTAAAATAAATCTAGCAGTCAAATAAAACAATTAAACTAAGACTCCAAATTTAAGTTATTTTCACTTTCACATATTACCTTATTATCAAGGAATTTTTACTAATCTAGGAAGTTGTCTGGCGTCTCTTATGACTAAACCACAAAGCATATAAATTGATAGTCCATGTAGCCTCATAACCATAAATGTTATTTTCTTATGCTAGGAATGTGTAATTCTCTCTTGAAAGTTACTGAGGTATTAGGCTCCCTAAAATCCTATGGAAATGACTGTTATAGATTTATTAGGGACTCCATCGAAATGTATTTCCTTTGTGTTTTAAATTAGTTGCATTTTAATGTCATTGAACATGCCCTTGTTCTTGTTTCCATTTGTGGTCTTGCATCCAGTGGGAATTTATAGGGCTCAGATTTATTTAAATTATGCTGATGTATTTGATCTTTCAACATACAGTGCATGGTAAATATAGGTGCCTGTCCATATCCAGAGATGAAATATGAAGAAAAAGGCATGCTGATAAATTTTCCACTAAATCAGGTTTAATTAGATATCAAAAAAGGATAAAGCCTGGCAAAGTTTCCACTCTAAGTGTTACAGAGTTCTAAAATGATAAAAAGAATATAGATATTCAAGTATATATTATAGAACAATTTCTTAATTTTTCATGCAGGACAAAGCAAGAAAATACTCCTCATTCAGTCAATCCACTTGTTGAGCGGAAGCTTCTCTCGTTAATTCTTCCAATTTCACTTTACAAATAATAGCTTAGGAAAACATCTCTACCCAACAAAAATGTTATTAAGCTTGTAAAATATCATCATTCTTGTCTACAATAGGCCCTAAGAACTGTAAAAATATTATTACTGAGCCATATTTGGCATAGCTATTTCTGCTTTGGGGATTTGGGCAGAATTTGATACATTTCTAAAGTATTGTGTATAAATCAAGTCTTATGTTTAGTGCCCTGGTGTTGCTTGCTAATTAAAAAAAAAACAACAACTCAAAACGTTCATGAAATGAAATAGTCTTTTCTAAAGTAAATAATAACCTCTTGATTTGTGTTTTGCACATATTAAATACAATTTTCAACAGTGAATTTACTTACACTGCAGTACAGTATGACAAGTTTCAAGGATCTACGTAAAACCTTGTCACAAAAACATACCTTGTCTCTCTTTACTGTCTCCATGTGTCTGTATAGCTTTGAAATATCTTCCTTTTTCCAAAACATCAGCCAAAGAAGAGAGAAGTCCCACTAAAATAGCTGTAAGCATAGGGAAGTCAGAGTATATGGGGGAATAAATGTCATGTATCCTTCTCATTCCATTTGTTCCTCATGCTCACTCTTCACCCTGGTCTCGCTTTTCCTTATACATCTTCTTTCACCTAGGGATTTAGAACATGACAGGCATGAGTGGAGTTAGTTGTAAATAAAGTTGCTGAAAGTGTGCTTGCTGTTATATTATATTATAAAAACAAACACACTGAGATTTAGGCATCAATAGATATGTTAAATGTCTTAATTTAAAAAAATAGGAGCAAATTCAGTGTGTTATGATTGAATGCCTGTAATACAAATGAAATATACAGTGTTCAAAATGCTACCAAAATGCTAAAAGAAAAGATCACATCAAAAATATAATGTCTACATCCCTTAGAGATTTATATAGATAGCTCTTTTTATCAATGCCATTATTTACTGTGCTGAAGAAGAGATCCAAAATCTCGCTAAAAAATTCAGAGATTCTTGTAACTGATTGATTACACACTTTTTCTTAAGCTTCCACACCTAGATTTAACTTTCCCTCATATCTCCACAATTCTTTTAAACTTTCAACAATAGTTTTGAGGCTCTGCAATATCCTCTGGTCCTTCTAATGCCCTAATTTGTCATCAGTATGATAGCCATACCAATCTTCTAATCCACCATGGAAACTGCTCCTTTCCTCTGTATAAACTATGTAAGTATTCTCAGTACAAAGCAGATTTCAAACTCAGGATTTATAATTCTGTGTTAGTTTTACTTTTTCAGAATGTTGGATTGATGCTTTAAATCTTTCTTTGAAAATAGTAATTCCCTACCTTCTCTTTCTCTGGTACTGAAAGTAATTCCCCACCATCTCCTTCTGTCCGACCCCTCTGGGATCATTTTTCTATCAATCACCTTCACCTCCCAACCACCCTTCAGTTTTCTTGTTTTGTTTTTTGTTTGTTGTTGTTTTCTTGGGTTTTTTTTTGGTGACAGAGATAGAGAGAGACAGAGAGAGAGATGATAGGGACAGATAGACAGGAAGGGAGATAGATGAGAAGCATCAATTTTTTTGTTGCGGCACCTTGGTTGTTCATTGATTGCTTTCTCATATGTGCCTTGCCTGGGGGTCTACAGCAGACCGAGTGACCCCTTGCTCAAGCCAGCGACCCTGGGCTCAAGCTGGTTAGCCTTGCTCAAACCAGATGAGCCCGAGCTCATACTGGCGACCTCGGGGCCACAAACCTGGGTTCTCCTCATCCTTGTATGATGCTCTAGCCACTGTAGCACTGCCTAGTCAGGCTCCTCTTCAGTTTTTTATTCACTGATTTATTTTCTCTATTATGACAAATAAACTGAACACTTTTATTCTCATAACATTTATTTTAAGCCTGTCCCTACCAGTTAATCTACATTATCATCACTGCTTTCTTTGTTTAAGGTATTAGCATTTTTTGAAATTCTTATACTTTCCGCTTCTTATATTTCTGAAGATTCAAAAAACCTTTTTTTGTTTTTTTGTTTTTGTTCAGTCCTCTCAAATATTGAAATAACATTTCAGTGTTATTCTCATTTCTCATCTATTCCCAATTTGGGAATATCAAACATTTCTTCTGGGAAACATGTTCCTTCCCTGACTTTAATAAGAATTGCTAATGCCACTTTTCTACATGCCTTTTATATGCTTTGAGTGCTATATATATGCTACACACTGGTATAAGGATTTTATACATATTCACTTAATGTTCCACTAACTAACCCTATTTTTTAGGTGTAAAAACTGAGACAAAGAGATTAATTACTTTCCCAAGAACACAGAATGGCAGGACTTGAACTCAGGCAGGCTGTTTCCAGAGACCACTCTACAATTATCTTGTCTTTGATGTTCGCTTTTGAGCTGTTTTCCACTGACCACTTTTTCGCTATCTTTATATATATGTAATATATATATATATAACATATTATAATATGTGAGAATATATAATATGGATTTTGCAATCACAAATTATTCAACAATGCATTTTTGTAAGAATTTCAGTAATGTAGATATATGTGGACTGAAAATGAAAGTCTTCTATTATTTTACTACCCCAATTCCAAAGCCACCCCAACAGGAAACAGTTTGTGCATGCTTTTCCAGATTACATTCCATGCATTTATGTATAAAAATGATCGTGCACATTTACTAGTTTAAATAAATATTTCCAAAGATGAGATAATACTATATATTTTTCTCTGAGTTAGCTTTTTCACTTAATAATGTGGTGAGAATTAGGGAGACTGAGTTTTTTATTTCAGTACATATGGATTTGCATCGTTTCATTTCTTTTTCTTTTATTTTTTTTTAATACAGAGAGAGAGAGTCAGAGAGAGGGACAGATAGGGACAGACAGACAGGAACAGAGAGAGATAAGAAGCATCAATTATCAGTTTTTCGTTGCGTCATCTTAGTTTTTCATTGATTGCTTTTTCATATGTGCCTTGACTGTGGGCCTTCAACAGACCAAGTAAATAAACCCTTGCTCAAGCCAGTGACCTTGGATTCAAGCTGGTGAGCTTTGCTCAAACGAGATGAGCCCGCACTCAAGCTGGCGACCTCGGCGTCTCGAACCTGGGTACTCCGCAATCCCAGTCCAATGTTTTATCTACTGCGCCACTGCCTGGTCAGGCTGCATTGTTCCATTTCATAAGAACATAATAGTCCATAAAATAGAAATGCCATGTACACGGACTCTGAGGTTGTTTCCTTGTTATTACAAAGATTGATGAAATCAATATTCCTGTGCATATAGCTTTGTGAACATGTAAACAAGTCTTTCTATTAAAAAAAATTCTATGGGTTGAATTGTCAGGCCAACATGTATGGTGACTTATGTTTAAGTACTGACAAATTTTCTTCCCAAAAGACTGCATTATTAAAATTCCATCAATAATATATCAGAAATCTCATTTTTTCATGGCTTTTCTATCACTTTATGTTATGAGAAATAAATTTTTTCCATCAAATGAGAAATGTGTAATTTATTTAAGCATATTACTATGTTTCTTGCTTTTTCATATTATTAGTCTAAATAATTAAATATTTTATAATTTCCTTATTAATTTACAGGTGGTAGTTAAGATTATTTATTCTTAGTATATTTATTATATTTATTATAACTAGTTTATCCTCCCTTGTTAATTTTTATTTTCTTCTCTTTTTTTATATAGAGTTAATATTCCTACTAGCTTCTGATTTAAAAGTTTAATTATTCTGTTATTAACATACTTTGTTTGCTTATAAAGACATTAAAGCTCCTGAGTTTTTCTTTCAATTCTGTCTTGTCCAGATTTAGGATATAGTCTCTTCTCATTGCTGCTTACTTCTGAATGTTCTGTAGTTTCAGTTTTAATTTCCTCTTTTACCTCAAAGTTAGTTAGAAGGGTGTTTACATATTTCTCCAAGAGGGTATATAAACTAATACACATATAAACTATCTATCTATCATCTATCTATCTATCTATCTATCTATCTATCTATCTATCTATCTATTTTTGTTTTATATACATGTACACATGTTTATTTATAACTTATGTATGATTTGGTTATAATTCTGATTGAAAGAGACATATGAAGGAAGAGGATAGGAAGCGTTAGTGTATCTCATTATTTGACTTTAGAGAAGATAATTTAAAAATACCTTCTCCCCTTTGAGAAAACAATTTCACTAATGATTTAAAATAAATTGAAATAGTTTATGTATATTCATGTATATTTTTCACAGCTATGAAATTTGAACTTAGAAAAAACATTACTCTTCTTTGTTTGCAGACTGTTTCAGTCTTAAACATTTTAGGCACAAAGACTCCATGTGTTCACATGGAATGACTGAACTGAGGTAACTCAAGCTGTTTCTTTGTCTTTATGATCACTGCACTATCATTGTTAGAGTCTACTCTTTGAAGGCAGATATATGTAGTACCTTTGGGGATGAAGACACCAAAAGCAAAAATGGAAACAAGACAAAAACCTGCAATTTCTTAGGAAATTACTCTTCAAACAAATGCATGTAACTGAATCCATATCTAAATGGAGAGTGACCCTGTTAACTTTTAAGGAGTATACAGCATTTCTTTAGAGAATAAGTAATAAAACTCTTCTAATTTGAAGCTTACATATAAATTATAAAATCTCAGCCATAATTACAACAGTTATTTAGATAATATATGTAATAATTTTGGGGAAGCAAATTTTATCACTAACATTGTTTAGATTGGCTGGAGCATGAAGATAATAAAAAGCAGACTCATCTTGAGTTGGTTTTATTATTGTTTTGAATTCTCTGCAGACACTCTACCCCTTATTTTCTACATCTGCAGAGATCCACTTACTCTCATGGCCAGCCTTTGTTACACTACTAGAAAGAGGAGAGAAACAAGCACACAAACAGTAAAGTAACAATAAGGAACAGAAGATTGATGAAAGCTTTTCAGTATAGGCTCCTAAACTAGCCTCCTTTGAAAGAAGGTAGAAGGGGCAAAAATTTATACTGTACCCTTCACAATGTCATAGCACATTTGAGAAAAATTTGACAGCATAACGATTATAATAAATACTATGAACCATATCTACTTGAAACTTCAAGTTAAACAACCAGTTAATTGTAAATACCAATATATATATATAATTCAGCTTAAGAAATTGTATTTATAAAGAAATATATTAGCATGTATTCCTCAAGAGATTTAACTCTCTTCTATACTCTTATATTACTAGGAAGTTTCATGTGTTTTTGAATAAAATATCTATTTCTAATATTTCCCATTGGTGAGGAGATAATATAGAAAGCTTGAAAAAGCCTGTGTCTTAAAGATCCTAAACTATGGATTAGTAAATTCACCTAAGTTTATTCTTTGCCTTCAGGATACTTGGAAATTTGTTGCAACGAGAAAATAAAAATGCCTCCAGGACAGAACCTACATTCTGCATTCAAAAGTAAAAATAACAATTGGTTATTCTTAATGACTGTGGGGATTTTGGAAGGGTATGAATGAACAGGAGTGGGGAGAATCAGAGATGACTGCCTCTTTGACTTGGATGACTAACTGGTTTCCATATTCCACATCTTGTATTATTTATTCTGTTCTTTATTGTCAGGGTAGTTTAAGTTTATAATATGAGTTTTTCATGTGACAATTGCATAATCATCGGAAACTCATTATTTTTTCTTAACTCATTAATTCCAGTTCTACAATTGCATAATTCAAAGGTTCTTAGTCAGTCTGCAGCCTCCATTAGGGGCATTGAGTGCTTATATAATAAAATATTAAAAAATCATAAGACTTAATGGGTAGCATTGAAGAACATTTCTGTCACGGTGTTACTACTATCGATATTACGAGCCATGATGAGTTCTGTAAAGATACCATCATGTCTTCCTGTGGAAAATTCAGTTAGATATCTATGGTAGGCTCCTTCCATTGTATATGAAAAAGACCTTTCTCCCTCATAAAATACCTACACAATGAAAACTTTGAGACACTGATATAAGGAATTGAACATAACATAAATAAATGGAAGGATATACTGTGTTTATAAATTAAAATGATTAATATTGTTAAAATGTCCATACTACCCAAAGTAATCAACAGATTTAATGCAATCCCTATCAAAATACCAATAACACTTTCACAGAACAATAACAAATAATCCTAAAATTTATACAGAACCACGAAAGAATCCAAATTGCCAAAACAGTCTAGATAAAAAAGGAAGTTGAAGGTATTATGCTGCCTGATTTCAAGCTATACTACAAAGCTATAGTAATAAAAACAACATGGTACTGGCACAAAAACAGACCCATATATCAATGAAACAGAATAGAGAGCCAGAAATAAACCTACATGTATATGGTCAATTAATGTACAGCAAGGATGGCTAGTATTTGCAATGTGGAAATGACAGTCTCTTCAATAAATAGTACTGGGAAATCTGGATAGATACATGCCAAAAAATGAATCTAGACCACTTTCTTATAGTATATACAAAAATAAACTCAGAATGGATGAAAGACTTACATGCAAAACCTGAAACAATAAAACTCCTAGAAGAAAACATAGGCAGTAAACTCTTTGACATTGGCCTTAGTCATATTTTTTTGGACATGTCTCCCTGGGCAATGGCAACTAAAGCAAAAAAAAAAAAAAAAAAAACAACAAAAATAAAAGAAGCAAAAAACAAATTGGACTACATCAAACTAAAAAACTTTTGCACAGCAAAGAAAACCATCAAGAAAATGAAAATATAATCTGAATGAGAAAAAGACATTTGCAAATGACATATCTAATAAGGAGTTAATAATTAAAATATGTAAAGGAATCATATAACTTAACATTCATAAAACAAAGAGTTCAATTAAAAAAATGAGCAAAAAACCAAACAAACATTTCTCCAAAGAAGACATACAGAAGGACAACTGGCATTCATTTATATAATGTCACTTAATGGATTTTACTCAGCTATAAAAAGAAATCTTACCTTTTGTGACATCATGGATGGACCTGGAGTTTATTACACTAAGTGAAATAAGCCAGTCAGAGAATAACTCCAGTATGTTCTTAAGAATAATAAAGAAGTAACCCGCCTGACCTGTGGTAGATAAAACATTGATCTGGAATGATGAGGTTGCTGGTTCAAACCCTGGGCTTGCCTGGGCAAGGCACATATAAGAAACAACTACTACAAGTTGATGCTTCCTGCTCCCTTTCCCCCATCCCTTCTCTCTCTTTCTCTCCTCTCTCTAAACTCAATAAATCAAATATTAGAAAAAAAAGAAGTAACCCAAAAAAGAAGAAAAAATTTTCTACTCAAGTGAGTAGTAAAGGGAGATGTTCAGATGACAGCACTGCATTAGACCTACAGAGAAACCAAATCAAGGAGCAGGAGGATGAAGGAAGGAAAACTTCTGATAGCTGTTCAAAAGATCTACCTAAAAACCTGGTAAAAAATGATGATAGACAGAAATAAAAAAGTAAAACAAGCTCTGGCCGGCTGGCTCAGTGGTAGAGCATCGGCCTGGCGTGCAGAAGTCCCAGGTTCGATTCCCGGCCAGGGCACATAGGAGAAGCACCCATCTGCTTCTCCACCCCTCCCCCTCTCCTTTCTCTCTGTCTCTTTCTTCCCCTCCCACAGCGAGGCTCCATTGGAGCAAAGATGGCCCGGGCACTGGGGATGGCTCCTTGGCCTCTGCCCCAGGTGCTAGAGTGGCTCTGGTCGCAACAGAGTGATGACCCAGAGGGGCAGAGCATCGCCCCCTGGTGGGCAGAGCGTCATCCCCTGGTGGGCATGCCGGGTGGATCCCGGTCAGGCGCATGAGAGAGTCTGTCTGACTGTCTCTCCTCGTTTCCAGCTTCAGAAAAATACAAAAAAAAAAAAAAAGTAAAACAAAATGAAGTAATTAATACTGTCCTCTGACACAAAAAGAAGAAATGTCCTACTAGAAAAAATATATAATCATAGTAAAGAAATTAGTGAGGCAAAAATATTTGCATATTCAATAATGAAAACATTGACTATTAAACTAACAAAAATTATATAAAAGAAATGGAAGAAGAAAGAGGTAGTATGGAGTGACGTCAGAGAAATGGTGCCGTAAGGAATGATACCGATAAATCTCCCCCAAAATTCAACAAGATATTCAACCAGAGACAGAAAAATCTATCCTTCGAGCCTCCAGAAGTTCCAAACTAAACGCGAAGGTATGATCGAGTAAAAAATTGACTAAATATATAATCAACCCTGAAGGAAATAAGGAGGAAGAAACACTCCGCCTTCCTTACTAACCTAAATAAGGGCTGCTTTCACTGGGAACTGAGAGTATGGGAACTAAGGTGGGCATAGGGTGTGAAAAGAACCAGACTGCAACACAAATGTCTGAACCAGACTGTGGCATGGACATCCAAGCTGAGGAAAAACTGGCTTGTGGCAGCCCAGTCAACACAACCTAATGCTTGCGCCAAATCCAGACAAAAAAAGGCACTTGGGATAGCCATCCGCCCCAATCTCCTGGTTGGTGCACACAGATAGTGGGCGAGAGATTCCTCCTAGGGCCCAGGAGTGGGTGCCCGTGTTACCGTACAGAGGGGCAGAGTCAGAGGCCTTTCTGTGGGCTGAAACCAGAGTCTTGAGGTAGCCTCTGTGCCCCGAAAAGCAGGGCATGGGGAGTGAGTGGGAGTGAAATTCCCTACCCTGGAACATTTCCATGTGGGAGGGGCATCTCACGGAGTGAGAGGTGGCTGGGCCAGATATCCTGGTTGGCGAGCACAGATAGTGGGCGAGAGATTCCCCTGGGAGTAGGAGCCCATGTTCCCGGAGAGAGGTGCAGAGTCAGAGGTCTTTGTGTGGACGGAAGCCCCGCTTCATTATGCTAGGGGCTCTGACTGATTGAGCCTTACGCAGATCCCTGTGCTGAGTGGAGATTTGCCAGCTCTTTGAGCCTCTTACTCTCCAGGCAGAGGCAGCAAAAACCCCATAGCTAAATCATCAGGCTACTAATTCAGGAAGGAAAGACTAGGAGAGAGGCTCCAGGAACACGAACTCTCTCATTGTTGGAGCCTGCAAATGCTAATGAGCCTCGACTGCCAATGAGACTGAAGCCCAATATATGACATTGCCATAAAGACTTATCAACTGCAAACCTCTACCTAAGCATGCCACAGGGGCAGAACCCGGGGTACAGAGTCACCGACCAGGAAGAGGGAGAGAAAAGAAAGAGCAAGATAACCTCTTAAAATCAAGAATAATCCACAGACTTTATAACCTATCCCATTTTATTATATTTGTTCATTTGTTTCTCTTATCTTCTTGTCTTGATTATTTTCTTCCTCTTCCAATTTGGTCGTTTAATTGTCTGCCGTCTTACTCTCACCTCTCCTTGAACTACACTACCCATAAGTGTTAAATCTCCCATTATCTTTTCTTTCTTCTTCCTTTCTTTCTAGGGGGGTTGCACTCCAAAATCCTTAACTCTCTCTCTCTCCTTTTATTCTTTTTTATTCTTTTTGTGTTTTCCTCTTTCTTTTTTTTCTCCCTCTATATTAGTCTCTTCTTTTCTCCTTTACTTTTCCTCTCATTCAATTCTCAATCACGAACAAATTATTTTCTCTCGGACTCAAATTTTTCATTGTGGCATTTTTGGGGTATTTTACTTTGCTTTTTTAAGTCACTAGCAGTGCTCCCAACCCTGGCTCTCCATTTTATCTAGTTCTTGCTCCACTAAATACAATAGTAATTTTTAAATTTCTTTCCCCCTTTTCCTATTTCCTTCTTGTTCCTCTCATCATATCTCTTAGTCAACCATCACCTAAAAACAAATCATTTTACTCTTGACCAAAATTTTTTCCTTTTTCGCATTTTGTGGGTCCATACCACCCTTTTTGCCCCTTTATCAATTCTCCCCAACTCAGACCCTCCATTATAGGTAGTTTTTGTTCTACTTAGCCCAATATAATTCACAGTTCACCACAAGATTTTCTCAAGAAGGAGGGGAGAGAAGAGGAAAAAAAAAGGGGGGGATAATAATATTTTTTTACTATTCTGCTTTATTTTTAGTTTTTTAACTTTTTATTACTTATTAATTCTCATTAATACTATCAACAAAACCACCCTCAGATGCCATTAAGGAAAAGGAAATCGAATATTATGGATACAAAAGACAGAGAGGTAGAACAGATAGATGAGAAAAAAATCTATGGAGAAAAAATTTAATATATTGGAAACCTTGGAGCTAAATGACAGAGAATTTAATATAGAAATCTTAAAAATACTCATAAATATATAAGAAAACACAGACAGGCAATTTAGGGAGCTCAGAAAACAACTCAACGAACACAAAGAATATATTACCAAGGAAATTGAAACTGTAAAAACAAATCAAACAGTGATAAAAAAAACTCAATTCACAAGCTGAAAAACGAGGTAACAAGCTTAGCAAATAGAACAGGCCAGATGGAAGGTAGGATTAGTGAAATAGAAGACAAGCAACTTGAGGCACAATAGAAATAAGAAGAAAGAGACTCAAAACTTTAAAAAAATGAGAAAGCCCTACAGGAATTGTCTGACTCCATCAAAAAGAATAACATAAGAATAATAGGTATATCAGAGGGAGAAGAGAGAGAAAATGGAATGGAGAACATATTCAAATAAATAATAGATGAGAACTTCCCAAACCTGTGGAAAGAACTAAAGCCTCAAATTCAAGAAGCAAACAGAATACTGAGTTTTCTTAACCTCAACAAACCTACTCCAAGGCACATCATAATGAAATTGGCCCAAACCAACAACAAAGAAAAAATTCTCAAGGCAGCCAGGGGAAAGAAGAATACAACATATAAAGGAAGGTCCATTAGAATATCATCGGATTTCTCAAAAGAAACTCTACAAGCTAGAAGAGAGTGGACCCCAATATTTAAAGTCTTGAAAGAGAGGAACTTTCAGCCACGAATACTACACCCATCAAAGCTATCCTTCAAATATGAAGGAGAAATAAAAACATTCACAAATACAGAAAAGATGAGGGAATTTATCATCAAAAAACCCCCACTCCAAAAATTACTAAAGGGGGTTTTCCAACCAGATAAAAAGAACAAAACAAAACCACAAGTAAAAACTCCATCAAGAATAATAAAACCAATTTTAAACTGTGACAACAACAACAAAAAAAAGGGGGAGAGGACAGAGATTAACAGTAGCAAAGGACGATGGAGTGCAAAAGTACTCACAAAATAGTGTGCTACAATGAACATGGTAGGTACCCTTTTCATTACTTAATGGTAACCACCATTGAAAAAACAACCACAGAAGCACATGATTTGAAAAAGATAGCAACAGAGGAAAGATGTATGGAAAACAACCAAACAAAAACAGAAGATAGAAAAATGAAAGAGAAGAATCAAACAAGACACAAAACTAACAGAAAGCAATGTATAAAATGGCAATAGGGAACTCACAAGTGTCAATGAGACAGCTACTTATTGACCTTAAAACAAAAACTGAAAAAATACAGTCATACTTGGAGACCTCAATACACCGCTGATGGCTCTAGATCAGTCATTCAAACAGAGAATCAATAAAGATATATTGGCCTTAAACAAAACACTAGAGCACCTGGATATGATAGACATCTATCTACAGGACATTTCATCCCAAAGTGACAGAGTATACATTTTTTTCCAGTGTACATGGATCATTCTCAAGAATTGACCATATGTTGGGCCACAAAAACAACATCAGCAAATTCAGAAAAATCGAAGTTGTACCAAGCATATTTTCTGATCATAAATTCTTGAAACTAGAATTCAACTGCATAAAAGAGGAAAAAGACCCCACAAAAATGATGAAACTAAACAACATACTTTAAAAAAATGAATGGGTCAAAGAAGAAATAAGTGCAGAGATCAAAAGGTATATATGGACAAATGAAAATGACAATATGACATATCAGAATCTATGGGATACAGCATAAGCAGTGATAAGAGGGAAGTTCATATCACTTCAGGCATATATGAACAAACAAGAGAGAGCCCAAGTGAACCACTTAACTTCACACCTTAAGGAACTGGAAAAAGAAGAACGAAGACAACCCAAAACCAGCCAAAGAAAGGAGATAATAAAAATCAGAGCAGAAATAAATGAAATAGAGAACAGAAAAACTATAGAAAAAATTAATAGAACAAGGAGCTGGTTCTTTGAAAAGACCAACAAAATTGACAAACCCTTGGTAAGACTTACCAAGGAAAAAAGAGAAAGGACTCATATAAACAAAATCCAAAATGAAAGAGGAGAAATCACCACGGACATCATAGATATACAAAGAATTATTGTAGAATATTATTAAAAACTTTATGCCACTAAATTCAACAATATAGAAGAAATGGATAAATTCCTAGAACAATACAACCTTCCTAGACTAAATCAAGATGAAGCAGAAAGCTTAAACAGACCAATTAGTAGGGAAGAAATAGAAAAAAGTATTAAAAACCTTCCCCAAAATAAAAGTCCAGGCCCAGACGGTTATACTAGCAAATTCTATCAAACATTCAAAGAAGACTGGGTTCCTATTCTACTCAAAGTCTTCCAAAAAATTGAAGAAGAAGCAATACTTCCAAACACATTTTATGAGGCCAACATAACCCTCATACCGAAACTGGGCAAGGACAGCACCAAAAAAGAAAAATACAGACCAATATCTCTAATAAATACAAATGCTAATATACTAAACAGAATACTAGCAAATCAAGTACAACAACAAATTAAAAAAATAATACATCATGATCAAGTGGGATTCATTCCAGAATCTCAAGGATGTTTCAACATACATAAAACGGTTAACATAATACACCATATCAACAAAACAAAGAACAAAAACCGAATGATTTTATCAATAGATGTAGAAAAGGCATTCGATATAATATAACACAATTTTATGTTTAAGACTCTCAACAAAATGGGTATAGAAGGAAAATATCTCAACATGATAAAGGCCATATATGATAAACCATCAGCTAACATCATATTAAGTGGCACAAAATTGAAGGCTTTCCCCCTTAAATCAGGAACAAGACAGGGTTGTCCACTCTCTCCACTCTTATTTAAAGTGGTGCTAGAGGTTCTAGCCAGAGCAATCAGACAAGACAAAGAAACAAGAGGCATCCATATCGGAAAAGAAGAAGTAAAGATATCACTTTTTGCAGATGATATGATTCTATACATCGAAAACCCCAAAGAATCTACAAAAAGACTACTAGACTAGAAACAATAAGCCAATACAGTAAGGTCGCAAGATACAAAATTAACATGCAAAAGTCCATAGCCTTTCTATATGCCAAAATGAAACATTTGAGAACGAACTCAAAAAAATAATCCCCTTCATGATTGCAACAACAACAACAAAAATACATAGGAATAAACATAACAAAGAATGTAAAGGACTTAAATAATGAAAACTACAAACCATTGTTAGGGGAAATTAAAAAAGATACAATGAGATGGAAGAATATTCCTTGCTCTTAGATAGGAAAAATAAATATAATCAAGATAGCTATATTACCCAAAGCAATATACAAATTTAATGCAATTCCCATCAAAATTCCAATGACATTTTTTAAAGAAATGGAACAAAAAATCATGAGATTTATATGGAAATATAAAAACCCCCGAATAGCCAAAGCAATCCTAAGGAAAAAGAACAAAGTTGGGGGCATTACAATACCTGACTTCAAACTATATTATAGAGCCATGACAATCAAAACAGCATGGTATTGGCAGAAAAATAGCCACTCAGACCAATGGAACAGAATTAAAAAACCCAGAAATAAAACCACATATATATAGTCAAATAATTTTTAATAAAGGGGCCAACAACACAGAATGGAGAAAAGAAAGCCTCTTCAACAAATGGTGCTGGGAAAACTGGAAAGCCACATGCAAAATAATGAAACTGGACTACATTTTGTCTTCCTGTACTAAAATTAAATCAAAATGGATCAAAGATCTAAACATAAGACCTGAAACAATAAAGTACATAGAAGAAGACATAGGTACTCAACTCATGGACCTGGCTTTTAAAGAGCATTTTATGAATTTGACTCCAAAGGCAAGAGAAGTGAAGGAAAAAATTAATGAATGGGACTACATCAGACTAAGAAGTTTTTGTTTAGCAAGAGAAACTGATAACAAAATAAACAGAAAGCCAACTAAATGGGAAATGATATTTTCAAAGAACTATTCAGATAAGGGCCTAATATCCAAAATATACAAAGAACTCATAAAGCTCAACAACAAACAAACAATCCAATAAAAAAATGGGAAGAGGACATGAACAGACACTTCTCCCAGGAAGAAGTACAAATGGCCAACAGATATATGAAAAGATGCTCGTCTTCTTTAGTTAGTAGAGAAATGCAAATCAAAACTGCAATGAGATACCACCTCACACCTGTTAGATTAGCTATTATAAACAAGACAGGTAATAGCAAATGTTGGAGAGGCTGTGGAGAAAAAGGAACCCTCATTCACTGTTGGTGGGAATGTAAAGTAGTACAACCATTATGGAAGAAAGTATGGTGGTTCCTCAAAAAACTGAAAATAGAACTACCTTATGACCCAGCAATCCTTCTACTGGGTATATACCCCCAAACTCAGAAACATTGCTACGTAAAGACACATGCAGCCCCATGTTCATTGCAGCATTGTTCACAGTGGCCAAGACATGGCAACAACCAAAAAGCCCTTCAATAGAAGACTGGATAAAGAAGATGTGGCACATATACACTATGGAATACTACTCAGCCATAAAAAAATGATGACATTGGATCATTTACAACAAAATGGTGGGATCTTGATAACATTATACGGAGTGAAATAAGTAAATCAGAAAAAAACAAGAATTGTATTATTCCATACGTAGGTAGGACATAAAAACGAGACTAAGAGACATTGATAAGAGTGTGGTGGTAACGGGGGGGGGGGGGGGAGGCAGAGGAAAAGGGGGAGGGGCACAAACTAAACTAGATAGAAGGTGACGGAGGACAATCTGACTTTGACTGATGGTTATGCAACATAATTGATTGCCAAGATAACCTGGACATGTTTTCTTTGAACATATGTACCCTGATTTATTGATGTCACCCAGTAAAATTAATAAAAAAACAATAACAACAACTAAACAAACATAAAACAAATGCCCCCCAAAAGCATTTATAACAACAACAACAACAAAAAAAGAAAGAAGTAGTATGGAAACTATAGTATGTTAAAACTAAACCCTCAACTCATAACAAGAAGTTAATAGAAAACATCTGAAGCTGATGAGTTAAAAAATTATATGACTGACTGGGTGGTGGTGCAGTAGATAGAGCATTGGCTTGGGATGCAGAGGACCAGGTTCAAAATTCCGAGGTTGCGAGCTTGAGCATGGTTTCAGGCAGCTTGAGTACGAGGTCACTGGCTTGAGTGTTGGATCATAGATATGACCTTATGGTCGCTGGCAAGAACCCAAAAGTCACTGGCTTGAAGTCTAAGATTGCTGGCTTGAACTCAAGGTCTCTGGCTCTAGCAAGGGATCACTGGCTCAGGTGAAGTCCGTGGTCAAGGCACATATGAGAAAGCAATCAATGAATAACTAAGGTGACATAATGAAGAATTGATGCTTCTCATGTCTTTCCATTCCTGTCTCTATCTGTGTCTCTGTCTCTTTCATTAAAAAAAAAGAAAAAAAATGAAAGAAATTATATTTGTTTCGTTTTGTTTTTAGATTACACATATAAGTCAAACCATACAGCAGGAGTCCCCAAACTTTTTACACAGAGGGCCAATTGACTGTTCCTCAGACCGTTGGAGGGACGGAGTATAAAAAAAAACTATGAACAAATCTCTGTGCACACTGCACATATCTTATTTTAAAGTAAAAAAACAAAAACGGGAACTAATACAATATTTATAATAAAGAACAAATAAATTTAAATAAACAAAATGACCAGTATTTCAATGGAAAGTATGCTCCTCTCACTGACCACCAATGAAAGAGGTGCCCCTTTCAGAAGTGCAGTGAGGAGCTGGATAAATGGCCTCAGGGGGCCTCATGCGGCCCGCGGGCCGTAGTTTGGGGAATTCTGCCATACAGCATTTGTCTTTCCCAGCTTTTTAAACCACTCATCTACTGGTGACACTTGGGCTGTTTACAAATACTGACTACTGTTAATGATGCTGCAATGAATGTAGGGGTCACATATATTCTTTTGAATTAGTGTTTGGGTTTCTTTGGATTTATATGATTTCACTTATATGAGGAATCTAATGAACAAAATAAACAAAATAGAAACAAGATTCATATATAAGAAGAAGAGACTGATGGTTGTCAGAAGGAATGGGAGTTGGGCTGGATGAAAGTGGTACAAGGACTAAGCAAAGGAAAGAACTCATAGACACAAATAACAGTATTGAAATTACAAGAGGAAAAGGGGCTGGGGGGAGTAGAAGAAGCTATGGGGGGATAAATAGTGATGGAAGGAGACCTAGGATAGTGAACACACAATACAATAAATAGATGATATGTTATAGAATTGTACACCTAAAATCTATGTAATTTTATTAACCAATGCCATCCCAATAAATTCAATAAAAAGATTTTGAAAAAGAGCATGCTGGTGTAACTTTTAAAAAGGATGCATAAAAGGTAATTTCTAAGTCTATGGAAATTTGCACAATATTTTTCTACTTGCTTAATAGCTCACTTTACTTTTTTAAGTTTTTAAAAATTCATTTTAGAGAAGAGAGAGAGAAAAAAAAAAACACAAAGAGAGACAAGGGGGAGGAGCAAGAAGCATCAACTCCCATATGTGCCATGACCAAGCAAGCCCAGGCTTTCGAACCAGTGACCTCAGTGTTTTAGGTCAATGCTTTATCTACTGTGCCACTACAGGTCAGGCCAATAGCTTACTTAGATATAGAATTTTAGATTAAAATTCATTCATTCTCAGAATTTGGAAGCCAGTCCTCCATGATTCTAACATTCAATTTTGCTCTGTAAGTTTGAATCCATTTTGTTCTCTAATATTTGTACATCACATGTTTATGTATTTGAAAAAAATTTAAGATAATCTCTTAAAAACCAGTACCTGGTTTATGAACAAGATAGGTTCTGTAGATTTGTTCTTAAGTTGATTTTGTATGTAACTTGGAACAGGTATATTTACCTATTAAATGCAACCTAGATAGATGTTTGTCTTAATATTTATTTTTACCTTTCTGTGCATATAAATACACTTTTCAAACCTTGAGAAACTATCTTATTCATAACCTGGGGACTGCCTTTATTCTGAAATTTTATGAAAAAATGTCTTAAAGTAGATTCTTATTTATTTTTTTGTTGGACACTTGATGAGCTCATTTGATTTAGAGGCTCATAGCTTTTAATTCTGGGAAAACTTTTTCTGTTAATTTATGATTAGTTGTTTATCTCACTTTCCCCTATTCCTTCTAGAACTTGTATTATTTACATGTTTCTAAATTAACTTTACTTTAAAATCTCTTTTATTTTCTTCATCTTTGTATTCTGGCTTTACTTTCTGGTTTTAATACTTATTTTCTAATACCTCTATTGATATTTTTCACATTTTTTTTTTCTGAAGTTGGAAACAGGGAGGCAGTCAGACAGACTCCCACATGTGCCCAACTGGGATCCACTCGGCTGCCCACCATGGGGCAACGCTTTGCTCATCTGGGGCGTTGCTCTGTTGCAACCAGAGCCATTCCAGCGCCTGAGGTAGAGGCCACAGAGCCATCCTCAGCGCCCGGGCCAACTTTTCTCCAATGGAGCCTTGGCTGCAGGAGGGGAAGAGAAAGACAGAGAGGAAGGAGAGGGGGAGGGGTGGAGAAGCAGATGGGCACTTCTCCTGTGTGCCCTGGCTGGAAATCAAACCCGGGACTCCCGCACGCCAGGCCGACGCTCTACCACTGAGCCAACTGACCAGGGCCTATTTTTCACATTTTAATTAACAAAATTTTAATTTTTTAGAGTCCTTTTATATTTTTTAATTGTTCTTTATTTAGAGAAATCTAATTTTGCTTTATGGATGCAATAGCATCTCTTACTACCCTCTGGGAAATATTGTGTATAGTCAATACTTTTTTATGTAGAGGTAGCCTAGCATAATCCCCCCTTTTGAAATAACAACTATATTGAGTTTTAATAAAAAATTACAAAATTCACCACTCTAAAGCATATGATTCAACAACTTTTACTATATTTACAGAGTTGTGCAACAAATAGCACTATCTAATTTTAGGACATTTTATCATCCAAAAAGAAACTCAAAACTTATTAGCAGAAAATCCTGGTTTCCTTCTGTCTTCAACCCCTGAAAACCACTTATCTACTTTCTTTGTGTATGAAATTGCTTATTATGCATATTTTGGTTAATGGACTCACACAATGGGTAGCCTCTCGTAACTGGCTTCTTTCACTTAGCATAATGTTTTCATGTTCCTTCTTCACTTGCTGTATCAATACTTCATTCACTCTTATGGGTGAATAATATTCCATTATATAAATGTATCACATTTTGTTTATCCATTCACAAGCTGATACACTTTTGGGTTGTCTTCACCTTTTAGCTTTTATTTATTTATTTATTTATTTGACAGACACAGAGAGAAAGTCAGAGAGAGAGACAGACAGGAAGGGAGAGAGATGAGAAGCATCAATTCTTTATTGTGGCACCTTAGTTGTTCAATGATTGCTTTCTCATATGTGCCATGATGGGGATGGAGGGGGGGCTTCAGCAGAATGAGTGACCCCTTGCTCAAGCCAGCAACCTTGGCCTCTAGTCAGCAAGCTTGGGCTTCAGGCCAGCAACTTTTGGGCTCAAGCCAGGGACCATGGGGTCATGTCTATGATCCCACACTCAAGCTAGAGATCTGCACTCAAACTGGTGAGCCTGCACTCAAGCCAGATGAGCTCACACTCAAGCCGGTGACCTCGGGATTTCGAACCTGGGTCCTCCATGTCCCAGTCCAATGCTCTATCCACTGCACCACTGCCTGGTCAGGCTTTAGCTTTTATTAATGCTGCTATGAACAAACATGTACAAATTTTTATAGAAACATATATTTTCAAGTCTCGAGTATACACCTACGAGTTGAACTGCTGGGTCTTTTGATAACTCTAAGTTTAACATGCTTAGGGACTGACAAAATGTTTTCTGTAGTAACTGCACCATTTTACCTTCCCACCAGCAATGTACACCATTTGAAAATTTGAGTTATTTGTATTTTAATGGTTGAGTTATAAGAAATTCCTGTAGGTTCTGGGTAATAAATTCTTATTAGATACATGTTTTCCAATATTTTCTCCCATTTTGTGGATTGTCTTTTCAGTTCCTTGGTAGTGTCCTTTGAGGTACAATTTTTGTTTTGATGAAATCCAATTCATGTAGCTTTTCTTTGTGTGTCATATCTAAATTCTTCCAAGAGTTCTATTGTTTTATCTTACACATTTAGGTCTTTGATCCCTTTTGAATTAATTTTTTAATATGGTGAGACTTAAGGGTCCAAATTCATTCCTTTTCATATATATCCAGTTTACTCAGCATATGGAAAAGATTATTCTTTCCCTCTTTGAATTGTCTTGGCATCCTTGTCTAATATCAGTTAACCATAGACACATGATTTGATTTCTGAAACTTTAGTCCACTGATCTTTGTTTATTCTTAAGGCAGTATGACACATTATTATTTCAGGTTTATAGTGAATTTTAAATTGGGAAATGTGAGTGTTCTAACTCTGCTCTGTTTTGTAAAGATTGTTTTGGTTATTACGGGCCCCTTGCATTTTAGTACAAATTTTAAGACAAGCTTGTCAATTTCTACAAAAAAATAGCTACTAGAATTCTGCTAGAGGTTACAGTAAATCTTTAAATCAATTTATATATTATTGCTATCTTAACAATAGTAAGTTTTCCCCTCTATATACGTGAGTGGCTTTCCCATTTAATTAAGTCTTCTTTAATTACTTACCACAGAATTTTGTACAAAGTTTTCAGTGTATGTCTTGAACTTATTCTGCCACATTTATTTCTGTATTTTATTCTTTTTGATGCTATTACATGCAGAATTGCTTAATTTTAATTTTAGATGGTTTATTGAAAGTATAAGTAAATAACACAATGACAAACATTGCACAATATTAGTTTCTAAATTTCTTATTTTCTTAATGTAGACAACTAGAATGGGAGTTACTAAATCAAAGAGTAAGCATATTCTCCATCAGTTCTTGAAATTCGGTGTATGTTAGCCATCATACACTACTATAAGGTATAAGATATTTGGTAATGCAGTAATTGGCTAAAGAGCATTATCTTGGAGTTTGTTCCCATTCCTCTATTGATATTCATTTTCATATTTTAATTAGCAAAAATTTAATTTACAAGGAAATTCATGAGGCTGAAGTTGGATCTCAGAGAATAAAGTTAGTAAAGCATAATGTGCTTAGTAGTAAGACTCACTTGTAACCAGGGCTCAAAATACAGATTTTATTTTAACTTTTGTTATAAATTAATTTTCAAATAGACAATAAATTCACCAGTGTGTTAGGTCCAGTTTCCTGGGAGCAAGTCCTGAGATGGGCATTCTTCTGTACATGATTCATTAGGAAGTGCTTGCAGGAAAAAGAGAGGGAGAGAAGTAGGACAGAGTGAGCAGGACTGGAGTCTGGCCTCAGTCTGATCCCATGGATCTGTGCAGCACAAACTACACTGAGTTTGTCCCAACACATGAAGCAAGTAGTCAGCTTTCTGTGTCTCTATCAGCTTTCCATCACAGATGGCCTTCTCCACTCTGTGATTACCAAGAACAGTACATGTTCTAGTACTTTAATATTAAGGTGACCAATCGTCCTCCTTTAGGAAGGACAGTTCTTCTTTTGTAAGTTCTGTCCTCCCTCAAAAAGTGTCTCCCTATATGTCCTTTTTTTTTTATATTGGAAGACTAATCTGTACATGTCTGTATTCAATTGATGCAGAGTCAATCCATTGCATGTGATGTGACGTATTTGTACCTGACATGATGATTTGTCAAGAATCAGTACAGTACAGCGAGATGTGCAATTATGAGAGGCATGTGCTCTGCACGGGAGACCTTGCGAAGGCGCGCAATATACCAAGTGCACATATGGCTTTGTGTACTTCTTACTGCATGAAACAGTGCACATATGACACTATAGAATCACAATTATTTCTTTCTCAGTGAATATTCAGTCATAGACAGATAAGCACAATTCATGTTTTATTAATTCATTATCTACTTAATAATTTTCAAATACATATAATTTTATTTACAAGTATTTTCCCCAAATTCAAGTTTTAAAGTGGGAATCTAATCTCAAACCATATCTGTTAATAATGCATTTTAATTAAATAGTTGCATAAAACAGACATTTTTAAATTAGAAAATGATAAATATACCCGAATATCACTCCAAATTAGTGGTTTTGTTTGATATTTAGTTTTGTTAATTTAGCTTCTGGAAAATTTGCCTACCATGATGTAACATTTTCAGTTCCTAATGTTCTTGCATTGTTCATGTAGCTCTATATTTTATTTTTAATTTTAAATTTCATTTAAAGGATGGAAAAATCAAAAAAGAGACAATGCCATTTCAATGATAAATTGAAAAAGGAATTTCCATTCCTCATATCAAAGAGAGATAGCATTGTTTTCTGCAATATTTGCAGCAGAGAATTTTGTATTGCAGTTGGGGGCAGAGCAGTGATAATGAAATGACCACCAACAAACATAAGCAATCATTAGATGCATCAGCTTCCAGTTGTAAAGTAACAAGTTTTTTTAAAACTTCAAATTATTCTGAAGATGAAAAACAGTTGGCTTCAATGAAGGAAAAAATTGCATTTCATACCATAATTCATAATCAAAGTTTTTGTAGTATGGATTGTACAACTAAATTATTGAAAAAGTTTCACACTGCAAAATTTTCATGTGCCAGGACCAAATGGTAGGCTATTTTGAAATGAGTATTTAAAAATAACTGTGACAAAATACTTACAGAGGACTTGGAAACTTCTGCATTGTAACGATTTTATCTGATGCATCAAATCATAATGAAATTAGGTTGTATCCAATAATAGTAAGATATTTTAATGTTACCAAGGGCATTCAAATAAAAATTTTAAATTTAGAATTCATTGAGGGCAAAACTTCTGAAATTTTTTCAAACCATCTATAAAATGTAATAAATGAAAACAATTTGATACCCAAAGTTGTTGCAAAATGGATGATAATACAAAGACAAATTTTGGTGGGCGAAGATGCAAAGGGGTGAATAATGTGTATGTAAAATTATAAGAGTTACTACAAAAGAAAATACTAGAAACAGGTTGTAATGCACATATTTTGTCAAATGCAATCAACACAGCATCATGTGTCATGCCAATTGATGTAGAAGTAATAATAACTACAATTTATTTGCATTTTAGTCATTTTACCATTTGTGTTGCTACTTTAAAACCATTTTGTGGAGAAGCAAATGTTGAATACAAAAAACTTTTAGGATATTCAAAAGTTAGATGGCTTGCTCTAACACCTGCTATAGACCGTGTTCTACAATTATTTGAGCCTCTCCGTTCAGATTTTTTAAGTTTAGACAAGTGTCCTAAAATCCGGGAATCATTTTTCAATAATAAAATATCTGAGATATTAATGTATTTGTACATAATCAAGCATCTATTTTTCACAAAATGATTCAAAAGATTGAAGGTAAACACATTTCAGCTATGAAAGTTAGTCTTATTTTGAATGACTTTATCCTTCAATATAAATTTCATTTTGAAGAAAAATTTCTTCCTTTAATTTTAAAAAGAAAATTGTCAGACTTAGAGGAATCAAATCCGGGTATAACAGAATAGTTTCTCAAAGAAGTGCAGACTTATTATCAGACATATTTTTAATACATTGAAGAGTGGTCTGAAGCAAACATCATGGGAAATAACAGTTTTCAATGGTGTTTTTTAACTTTATCGCAAGTATGTTGGACAGATATGGAATCTTGTCTTGAGTTTTTATCTAAGAAAATGCCAGACTTCAAAATAGACAATTGTCTCTTCGAAGAAATGAGAAGACTGAATGTATATTTAAATTCTGAAAAATTAATACATTGGGAAAATGAACATGTTGAAATTGATAAAAGATGGGTGGAAATATTCAGCCATTTCAAAAATGAACATATTCCATGTGAAAATTTATTTATTCTTGTTCAATTTACATTGTGCTGCCCTGGAACTAATGCAGCAGTTGAAGGAGTTTTTTCAGTTGCTAAATGATTTTTGAACAAGTGAGAAATCGAAACTGAACGTTGATACTTTAGTTGCAGCACTTGCCATAAAATTCAATATGAAGTATATTTCTTGTTCAGATATTTTCAATATATTGTTACAAGATGATACATTGACAAAACATATTCATTCAATGAAAAAGTACTCATTTAGATAATATTAATTTAGATAATTGTAACTTTTTCTTATAATTATTTTTAAAAATTAATAGCATGTAAGCATAATTACAATATAAAATATTACAAATGTTTTTATTATGCATTTATCACATTGTAGTGCATTATTATTGCAATGAATAAAATGTTTCTTTTATTTATGATATTGTTTTCTTCAATTTATTTTTGTCCTTTTCATTGTAAAAAAGTTGGTCACCTTATTAATATTAAGTTTCAGTTTCCTTTTTAATTTTTCTTTTTCCATTTAAAATTGTGATCCAACTGATATTTATCTCCATATATGGATTTTTTCTAATATTGTTTTTTAAATTACAAATCTTTGACATACTGATTGATAATTCAACCTTTGCCACACACTAAATTATCATACATAGTTGAGTCTATTTCTGGATCTTTAAAATAGACTCTGTTAAAATAGTCTTCTATTCATGAGGCATTTACTGTACTATTTCCACTTATATGCTTTTATAATATAAGTTAATATTTAGTAGGGCTGTTTCCCTTTATTACTATTTTTTCTTCACAATTTTTCTGGCTATTCTTGTTTATTTTTTCAAAGAAAAAAATTAAAATCAGTCTCGCTAAAAAAGTATTTTTATTTTTATTGGGATTGTGATATTTTTATAAATTGATTTAGAGTTGAAAATATTATCACATTATATCTTCTTATCAAAATCATGTAATCTGTTTTTTGTTCACGTGTTATTTACTCAAGTATAGTAGTTTCTCAAAATGTTCTTAATATAGCTCTTGCTCATTTCATATTATAGCCTTCAATCTATAAAAAATTGCTTTTTTATAAATAAAAGTTGATGATTTGTGTTTATTAATTATGTATCTACCCATCTCCCTGAAATCTCTTTTAATATTACAAGTAGTTCTACATTTTCCAAGATGAATTATACTATCTACAATGACACTCTACATTTTTTATTTTAAACTGAAAATGTCTTCCCCTTCAATAAACACATCAACTAGTCTGCAAAGAAATGCTAAATACTTGTTATCCTAGTGGCCATCTTTGCCTTGATCTTGACTTTTATATGCATGCGTTAGTGTTTGTCATCAAACATGATGTGCTCAGATGTTTAATTAGCTCTCCCTTTAAATTTAGCCTGCAGAGCCAGGGGACCTTCTCCCTGGACCTGCCCAAGGCTATTCATCAGAAGTACCAGCCTTAACTATCTTTCTTCAACTTAATTACTTTATCAGACACAGGGCTCACTGGGCCCCTCAAATCCCCTTTTCTAATGGAACAAGATGCCTATTTTCCTTCTGAACATATAGCACCATCACTGCTCAGGTCACCTGGTCCTGTGCCTGGGGAGCATTGCTTCCTCATCTCTGGCTTCCCTGATGTAGCCGCAAACAGGGAATTTCTGGAATCTTCAGCTAGTGCCACATCATGTGGGGTCTGGCATTGAGCAGCTGCTGAAGGGGACTGTAAGGCCAGTGGCCTCTGCCATGGCCATGCAGGGCCCATGAATATGTTCTCACTGGATTTGGGTAGACGGTAAAGGAATTGTGAAACCAGGAAATGGTGGCTATAAAGCCAGTAGAAATGGCCACCATCACAGCTGCCTGACCCATTCAGGTTCACATTAGATTTGGACAGACAGTAATGAAACAACCGAGCCAAGAACTGGTGGGCCATTAGCTTTAATCCTAGTTCGCACCCAGCGGGCAAGAAATACACACAGTGGGAAAACATTCCCCTTTCCATTCAGGGCTCCTAAAGCCACTGACTTATCCGAGTATTCCTAGAATCAAAGGTTTGTACCTCACCAGCCTTATTCACCTCTGTTCCCCATCTCCTTCTCTCTACACAAACTGGCTTCTCCTTCAGCATTCCTCCATCTTGGTTGCCTCTTCTCTCCTCCACGTGGCCTTTCTCTGCTCTCTCCTCTGGCATGGGCTTCTCCTAGAACATAATCCCTCTTCTCCCAGAACAACGTGATCTCTCTTCCTTTTAAAACTCTCTTCCTTTTTGACTTGAAAGCCCTCCCCCAACACATATTAACATAATCACGCCCATCCCAAGCAAGAAGAGCAACTAATATCACATTGGGCGATGGGCTTTCACGTGGGCAGTGCTATCTTTAACAAAGTGAGCATAATATATTTTATCTGCCCAACAGTGGCCCTTTCCAATTTTTAAAGTCTTCTATTGGCAGACAAGCAAACAGGCAGAGAAGACTGCTTCCCTTTCTCTCAGGGCTCCAAAGCCCCGACTCAGTCTCCACCGGTTTACAGCCTGGACTCATTCTCTGGACTCTCCCAGACACATAGGCCCCCACAAACCTCAGCAAGGCTCCCACAAACCTCAGCAAGCTTCCCAAGCCCGTCAGCACTCTCTCTCTCTCTCTGCAATCTCCAGCAAAACAGGCTGGGGGGAAATTTCCTTCTACAGCAAACAATAGCAAACAATGGCCCCTCCCAAGCAGAAAGGCAGTCTGCAATTTGCAATCTGCTGCCCTGAGGGAAAGCACCTACAGCCTTCCATAGACTGTACACACATGGTGCTGCCCCAATACAAGCAAGCAAACTTAAAAAAAATCTGTTTACCCAATAGGGACCAATATTAGAACCTGAAAATGTGGACAGATTAACAGTCTTTGTGTTAACCTTTGATCATTGTGAGGCAGGGGATGGGAGGGGCCCAGCTGGTTCATTTCCCTCCATCCCCTGTCCCAAGAGGACTCTGGTCATTTCTCTTGTAGCCTCTCTAAAGAAGTCTTGTATATGGAGCCACATAACTTGCTAGTTTCCTTGTCAGTCTTCTTGTGAAGTACAATTCTGCACTGTCATGCTTTACTTTACAATGTTTCTCAATTTTTCTTACTGCATTTCCCCTTTTTATCACCCTTACAGTCCTTTAAAGATGCCCCAAATAATATATTACCACTCAAGATTTGCTTTCTCACGAATCCATGATGAAACATTTATTTCTATTCCTAAATCACATGTAAAAATATAAGGGTTTGCTTATTATTGTCTCAAATTCTCTCTTTTAACTAGGGAGACATGATTTAGTAATTCTAGAAATCAAAATTATTTTTTCTTTCCAGGTAATATGTGGTAAAACTATCATTCAGGGTTCTAGCAGAGAAATAGGACCATCTGGAATAATGCAGAATAAGAGATTGATTATAGGGATTGACTTTAAGAATTTGCAGGAACTTCTATGAACAGTGCTACTTTGGCTATTTCTTCTGCATCTGGTACTGAACCTGAAGACATGTAAGGCCAGTAGCCACTGCTATCACAGCTACCTGGCACATGCAGGTTCACATTGAATTTGGATAGATAATAATGAAACAATGGACCCAAGAACTGGTGGGCCATTATCTTTATTCTAGACTCATACCGGCCAATGAGTAAAAAACACACAGGCACCAAAACCCATTCACATGTTCCATGGTTCCATAACTAGGAGAATCTTTCTGGTTTTCTTAGAATGAAAGGCCCCACTAGCCTCAGCCACCTCCTTTTCCCCATCTGCATGCCTCCAACTTGGCTGCTGCTTCTCAGCAACCATGTGGCCTTTCTCCAAAATGGCCTCCTAGCTCCTTCTTTTAAAACTTTTCAGCATGAAAATCCCTCCTCCAGCACACATTAGCATAACCAAGCCCCTTCCCAAGCATGAAGGTAATCAGCACTGTCACATGGCAGCATCATCACATGAGCAGTGGCCATTTTTAACAATAAAAGTGAGCAAAACCAGAAAATACAGATTTACAATTTATTTGCCCAACAGGACTCAAGGCAGGCTATTGGGAGGAAAAGAGGGAGTGAAGTAAGGGAATAGCATGAACAACCAGAAACTGTGAGGAACAAGCTGGTCACTCACAGAACTCCCACTGGCCGGGCTGCTCCCCAGCTCACTGCCTTTAACCTTGCTTTCATGGATGACCTGCTGGAGAAGCTGTTGGTTTGCTTAGGAGCCACATGTGTACCAGACCCAGAATTTTGAGTAGCTGAAAGAAAATATTTAGCAGTAGCTGAGAGTCTGGAGGCTCTGCTGCTGACAACAAAGTGAGGTGCTCCATTAGTGAAAACTTATGTGGGCTCCACAGAGGTCCTGCAGTGCATTGACTTCAGAAAGAAAACCTTGGTTATGCCTTCATTTCTGCCTTCTAGATCTCATGTAAGTTTCTGTTGCTGTAACTCTAACTTAGGAACATTTAGGGAATTGAATCCTGGTAAATGTAATTTAGCTTAGTCAACTAACTTAATGAAGTACCAATCTCAAGTATAAATGAAACAGGGTAGTCCTCTCCCCACAAAAGAATACTGTGTCCTATTATCTATCTTTGGGTGATGTTCATGCTTTACCTATCTCAATCATACACTCCCTTTGATATAATTTAACTTAAATATGGCAGTTTAAAGTTTACTATTAACATACTTTATCTTATGTTAGATGATCAGAGGATGAGAGGAGGGAAGGAAAAATGGGTAATATACTTACAAATTTAGTCATATCAAAAGAGGGAAGGAATACTTACAACTATTACAATCCTCATTTTTGTAACTGTTTACATCACTGTAGTTATTTATAATAACTTCACTCACTACTTATTCCAAATACCCTTTGCCTTCAGCAAGCATCTCAGTTGGCGAGGCTTTCTACTTGTTGGAGTGACCAAAATCATTCCTGAATGGTCTGGGCCATTAACAGTCCTTTCATTTGGTGTAGTTTTTCATTTACTTTAATTACAGGTCATTAGAGTATTGTTAGGTGCCCTGAAGGATCTTCTTATTCCAGACATACTCCTTCTTACCCCATTTGTGTAGTAATAATTCAATTTCCTCTTGGTTGTCAAGGTAGATAAATCACCCCAGCCAATACTACAGCTCTCTGCTTTGCCTGTTAATTTATTAACATAGAAGTCTGAAGTGGCCATGTGCCAATTTTAACTTCTAGTGTAATGAAATTATTGGTGTGTTTCCTGGTAGAAGAATTATTCTTCTGAGAGATAAGACTTCTAGACCAGCAGAACCCAAATTTGTGGGTATGAGAAACAGAAATTTTGCTAATTAATTACTAAAAGTAAAATGATAGAAGTTAATCCCATTTGCTTCTTTGGGTTCCTAAAGCCCGGCTCGCTCCTATACCAATCATGAATTGAGAGCCAGTCTGTGTCTCTGAGAACACTGTTCCCTGCACTGCAAGGTATTTCCACCCCACAGGCTCTTAACTGCCTTTCAAAGGTCATTCCATTATTCTATTACTCCAGCTCTCTGGAGACATGTTAAGACAGAGAATACCACGATCATGGACATACTGCTGCACTTTATTTACTATAAAATCAGTTCTTTGGTTAGAAATGGTGCTGTGAAAAATTCTGCGATGGTCACTGAGGCATTCTGCAAGTCCACAGATGGCAGTTTTGGCAGAAGTATTGCAGGCAAGGAAGGCAAATCAATTGTTAGTGTCTATTCCAGTAAGAACAAAGCATCACCCTTTCCACATGGAGGCAATCCATTCTAATAAACCTACTCTGGTTCTTTTACAGAATTGGTGCCATATCAGAGGCTCAGTGTTGGTCTTTGCTTTTGGAAAACTATTCAACTGTTAGCTGTAGCCAGATGGCTCTTAGTGAGTGGAAGTCATGCTGCTTCATCCATGTATAACCTTCATGCCTGCTTCCAGGACCACTTTCTTCATTAACCTATTGAATAATGAATTAAAGAACTAGAAAGAGATGCTGACAGATGCCCTCAGGTCAGGAAATCTTCCACCTGATTATTAAAATCTTCCTTTGATGAAGAATCTTCACATGCAATGTGAATATCTTCATACTCTGCCCATTCAGAGATATTTTTCCAATAGTTTTCTTACCCAGTCTCTGACCAACTAAACTGTTAGATTGGTATTGGTATATAGATCTATGTATTTGGCTACCCCATCTTCCAGGCAAAATGAACCCTTATGTGCTCTGCTTAAAGTTGGCCTCCTGAAGGAACTTCCCTTCATCAGGGTCTTTCAGAGCAACTCTGGCACGGGGGCTAGTGCTGCAGCTGCATATTTCCAGTTGATACCTGAAAATTATGCAGACTCGTCTGCATACAAGACTGATTTTTTTCTTCAATTTGACCATTCTTTCACATCTTTATCAGAGATTCAGGTTTTCTCTTTATTAATTGGCTTCTTGTAGCCATTGTCCATTTTTGTATTGGTGACCTCTGAACAGTGGTTGTTTCACATGTCCATCTTGATCTTTTTTTCTGCTAATGGTTTAATCATGTGTTTTGTACTCTAATTGTCAGAATCTTTATTAACAAAAGATTAGAATAAGTTTTCTTTGCATTTAAATAAATTTTTTTCTTCAATAGTCATTAAATTTTGAGAGTGAATGGAGGTGTGGAAGGAAGATCAACTGCATAGTCTGTTCACAAGCAAGGTTTCCTGTGAAGGCAATGGAGCAGACAGCCTAGAGGTCTTCCTAACTGCAGAAATAAATGGGACTTTATTCCAGGTGTGAGTAGTTTTAGAGTATTTGACTCCTCAGTTGATCTTTCTTTTTTTTCAGTGTGTCATTGAAGTCTTAGTTTTTTTTTATTATTACTGTCCCCAATACCCATTGTGAGTCTCTCCCCATAAAGACTGTCCACGGTCTTGAGAGAACAGCTCTTAGGTTTTATCCTATGTGTGAGGTCCACCCTTGTGGCCAGGTGGGACCGTATTCTGTATACATGAAATGCAGAAAGGGGAAGAGTTGGTCTACTGACTCAGTTGTGCTGAAACCAGCTCTCCATTTAGTTATACTGTGATTGTTACTGCTATTTGCATTTGTGGACTTTGAGTGGAGAGCTTTTCTATGACTCCTTGTGGAAGAGCCTGGCCAAACATCCTTATCTGAAGCTTGGTATAACAGTTTATAAAGATCAAGAAAGTTTTATTTGAATAAAGGTAGTATTAGAGCAAATCACAGAGGGAAAAAATATTACTCTGGACCAATTACATTTCTATATGGTTAGAGAAGATATTTAGTATAACTTCAGGGAAGTTACATGATCTTTATGTTTCTCAGGCTGGACTTTTATAGAGTTGATAGTGTTGATGTGAAATTAAATCAGTTATATATAAAAAGTGTTTAGAATCATGCCTAGCATAAGTGTGCTCTAAGTTATTTTATTATTCTATTGTTCTTTATATTATACAATTTAGGTTATATAAATATATTGGGATTTATAACTGTTTATACAGATGTAACAATGACATTTAAAAATAATGTTTTTTCCTTTCTAATTTTGAAACAAACTCAAACTTATAGAAAAATTGAACTACAATAAAAAAACAATTTTTCCTTTGAACCACATGAGAATTATTTGCAACTCTGGGCCCCCAAATAGAATGCATTTCCTGCAAACAAGAATATTGACCCATTATAACCACAGTCCTACTGGCAACATTAAGACATTAATACTATTCTTTACATATAATCCTCAGACTCCAATCAAGCTTCACCAATTATTGTCACAATAATTTTTCTTAGAGTGAAAGAGTGCATTTCAGAATCATGAGGTCATTTAGCTATCATGCCTACTTCAGTATGGACTATCTCATCAATCTTTCTTTGGCTTTTGTGACCTTTACACTTTTGAAAATTATAGGAGTGTATCTTGCAGAATGTCACTCAGTTTGATTTTTCCTGATATTTCTTCATTAGATTTAGATTATATATCTTGGGCAAACATATCACCAAAGCGATGCCATGTTCTCGTCATTGTACCTTATGAGATGGTGCACAAACTTTGATTTGTCCAATGATGTTACCTTGATCCCTGATTAAAATGATATTTTCCAGGATATGTTACCTTGATCCCTGATTAAAATGATATTTTCCAGGATCTCCCCTTTAAAAGATACTTTTTACTTTGTAATTAGTAAATGTTTTGGGGAAATGCCTTGTGAAGCTATATAAATGTCCTTTTTCTTAAAAGTTTTTGATTTATTCACCTGTCTAAATGGATTATGAGTTTCTATTTTATTGAATAATTTATAATCTACTAGTGTCATTATTTGGTATGGATATTTTCCAAAATTTGACCATTGGGAGCTTTTTAAAGCTGATTCCTGTGTCATTTTTGACATGACTCTTAGAATACCTCACACTTTCAGTACAACAAAAAAATGTTTCAGGCCCATCTGTACTATTCCTGTCCCAGCCCTGAAATCAGACATTTCTCTTAGGAGCCCTGGCTCCTTTACATAAATAGTGTTATTTATTTTTTTTAAGACTTTGTTTATTCATTTTAGAGATGGGGGGGGGAGAGAGAGAGAGAGAGAGAGAGAGAGAGAGAGAGAGAGAAAGGGGGAGGAGGAGCAGAAAGCATTAACTCCCATATGTGCCTTGACCAGGCAAGCCCAGGGTTTCGAACCAGCGACCTTAGCATCCCAGATCAACACTTTATCCACTGCATCACCACAGGTCAGGCTGATATTTAAAATCAAGATCTGATGTTAACTATGCTCCCTATTATGGGGATTTTCACTGGTACCAGGCTTTCTAAGTAGAGAGAGCTAAGGAATATGTTTATGTATTATATACATACATATTTATTTCTAGTTCAACTTTTAAATATTGAAAAGCAGTAGTTCACTGATACTCTTGATTCCAGACTAACGCTATGGGCTCAACATATGTGTGATTCCTTTTTATGACAGAGAAATTTGGTTAATGTATTTATTTCAGCATTTTCTTTGTAATCCAAGCCCCATGCGTGTGCCACCACACCTTGCTCATTCTGACAACCTATTTGGATGCCCTGCTTTCCCTACTCTCACTTCTACCCATGTGCTGCCCTGAATCCTTGCGCAGGCGCCCTCCTCACCCGACCCAGACCCATTTCCCACCTCACATGGAGTCACTCCTCAGCTCACTTGGGCTTTGATTCTCCACTCCCATCATGTGTAGAATCACCTAATAGCTTTCAGACTGTGAATTGTCTGGAAAAGCTAAGAGAAGGTGGAGGTCCTGAGAGGGCTTTGGGCAGAAAAAATAGATGTTTGAGTTGTCAGCAAAAAGAATGTCTATGTGGCCCTGGCTGGTTGGCTCAGTGGTAGAGCGAAGGCCTAGCGTGCAGGAGTCCTGGGTTCGATTCCCAGCCAGGGCACACAGGAGAAATGCGCATCTGCTTCTCCACCCCTCCCCTTCTCCTTCCTCTCTGTCTCTCTCTTCCCCTCCTGCAGCCCAGGCTCCATTGGAGCAAAGTTGGCCCAGGCGCTGAGGATGGCTCTGTGGCCTCTGCCTCAGGTGCTAGAATGGCTCTGGTTGCAACAGAGCGACACCCCAGATGGACAGAGCATTGCCCCCTGGTGGGCATGCCAGGTGGATCCCGGTCAGGAGCATGTGGGAGTCTGTCTGACTGCCTCCTCATTTCAAATTTCAGAAAAATACAAAAAAAAAGAAAAGAAAAGAAAAGAAAAAGAATGTCTATGTATGAACTCATTCACTTCTTCTACTTGTGGTTCCATATTGTGGTTTCATCTCTGCCCCCATATGATCATTGGCACCTCGGTCCTCACACCCCAGGTTCTATAACTGGTAGAAATTTCATGAACCTGAAAAGTTTCAGCTCTAGTTTTGTTTCTCTCTTCTTTCTGATACCTGGAAATTACCCTTGTTTTCATTTTGAACTTGATTCTGCCTTTACAATTTTGGTTATAATGTATCGAGCCTATCTATGATTTGTAATGAGAAAAATATTTATTTATATCAGCTTGGCCTACCACATTGCCAGACTTCTTTTGATACAATTTTTAAACATTTTTCTGTCAGATTTATGTGATCACTTTCTAAATGATATTCATCAAAGGATAGAAATAGAGGATGACAATGTTTCTATTTATAATTTATGAAAAATGTTTACAGATGAGTGATGTCAGAGAAATGGTGCCGTAAGGAGCAATACTGATAAATCTCCCCAAAAATTCAACAAGATCTTCAACCAGAGACAGAAAAATCTATCCTTGGAGCCTCCAGCAGTGCCACACTAAACAAAAAGGTATGAGATTTTTTTGGTTCCTGATATTAACATTAAAGGAGAGAGCAGAGAGGAGAGCAGAGAGAGGCCATGTGGAGAAGGCCAGGAGATGATGGCAGCAAAGATGGCAGAGTGTTGAGTTAGAAGCCAGTTTGTGCAGAGTTTGTGCAGGGAGAAGGAAGGAGATGGGGAACAAAGGTGAATAAGGCTAGTGAGCTAGAAATCTTTGATTCTAGGAAACTCAGATAAGTCAGTAGCTTTGTGAGCACTGAATGTGAGTGGGTTTTAGAGCCCAGTGTGTGTTTTACCTGCCCGCCGGGTGCAAGGTTTCCTGTATTTTAAAATTTCCACGTCCTCCCATTCGAGAGGAACCAGACCAGCACTTCTCATGAGACTCATCCAGGAGACCATGTATCACCATGTCACTCTGTACACTTGGCACTAACAGCAAGCAACTAACAATTATTACCTCGCAAAATTTTTTTACTTCCTCACTCAGGTTTTCGGAGACATTGCCTGGTTTGGACCTCACAGCATGGAAATTGACGACCTCCTTAACTAGATGAGGGACTTGGCTTGGCAAGGTTCCCTTCTCGAATTCTCTCCAGAAGAAGAAAAAATTTCCCAATTTCTCTCCTCTTTCTCCTCATCACCCCTCACCATATATTATAAAATTAATAACTGCCTTTCTTTTATATGTAACCACAGAGTTGAGAAATGATAGATTTGTAAATTCCAAACTGCCCTCTTGATGTTCCGGTTATCTGTCAGACCTCACCCTTACTGGACTATCGCCCCTCAGGCAAAGGAATCCCAAAAAGCTGAGAAGCCACCCCAAGGAGGGGCTCCGGACATACCAGGACTTTTGATTCAACACCCACATGCTCCAAGCCCCCAAGGAGGAGCATTCCAGACATACCAGGGCTTTTGCCTCAGTATCCCCTCAGGCTCTCCCAAACACTATATAACTCACCCCTAGTCTGTAACTGGTGCTCTTCTCCCCCGGGAGAAGTGCCCGGCAGGGTTCCTTTCTTCCTTTCAATAAAGCCTGTTACTCTGGTAAAAAAAAACAAAACAAAACAAAACAAAACAACAACAAAAAAACCCAAAAAGGTATGATCGAGCAAAAAATTGACTAAATATATAATCAAACTCGAAGGAAATAAGACGGAGGAAGAAACACTCCATCTTCCTCACTAACCTTAATAAGGACTGCTTTCACTGGGAACTGAGAGTATAGAAACTGAGGCGGGCATAGGGTATGAATAGTACCAGGCTGTGGCATGGACATCCAAGCTGAGGAAAAACTGTGCTTGTGGCAACCCAGTCAACACAGGCTAACACTCGCGCCAAATCCAGACAAAGAAAAACAAGTGGGGCAGCCATCTGCCCTGATCTCCTGGTTGGCATACGCAGATAGTGTGCGAAAGATTCCTCCTAGAGCCCCGGGAGTGGGCGCCCGTGTTACCGGAGCGGCAGGGTCAGAGGCCTTTGTGTGGGCCGAATCCGGAGTCTCGGGGTCGTCCCTGCACCCTGAAAAAGTGGCGTGCGGGGAGTGAGCAGGAGTGAAATTCCCTACGCTGGAACTTCTCCTGGTGGGCAAGGCTCATCACCCAGGGCGAGAGGCAGCCAGCCTGATATCCTGGTCGGCGAGCACAGATAGTGGGCGAGAGATTCCCCTGGGAGTGGGCACCTGTGTTCCCCGACAGAGGAACAGAGTCAGAGGCCTTTGCATGGGCTGAGACCAGAGTCTCAGTGTCACCCCTGTGCCCTGAAGAGCGGCACACAAAAGCGAGATTCCCTACACTTACTTCTCCAGGCAAGTGGGGCGCCTCACCCAGCCATACAAGCTCGCCTCCCAACTGACCTATGCGACCCTAACTGACAAGATCTCTCTCAGGTCAGCTATCTAAGACAAGAGGGGAGATATTTTTTAGTAACTCTTGTTATGCACCTAGGGGTAGGGGCAACCTCTGATTGGCAGAGCTTGCATACTCAGGGCTATATGTTAAAAAGAGGGATTTGGCAGCTTGTAAGTCCTCCTGCTTTGCAATCAGTGACTAGGGCATCTTCTACCCAGCCAAAACAGGTTACAAAGTGCCAATAACCTGGGGAAAAGGGTCCCATAGAGTGCTGAGACATTCGGGACATGCCTAGAGGCACATAGAAAGGCACCTTGAAAACAATTGGCTCCCAGCCCTGCCTGATTATGCTACCGGCTCTGACTGATTGAGCCTAACCCAGAGCCCTGCGCTGAGTGGGAATAGAGTGGGGATTTGCCAGCTCTTTGAGCCTCTTACTCTCCAGGCAGAGGCAGCAGCAATCCCATATCTGGATCATCAGGCTGCTAATTCAGGAAGGAAAGACTAGGTGAGAGGCTCCGGGAAAATGAACTCTCTCATTGTCGGAGCCTGCAAATGCTAATGAGCCTCAACTGCCAATGAAACTGAAGCCCAATATATGACATAGCCATAGAGACTTATCAACTGCAAACCTCTACCTAAACGTGCCAAAGGGGCAGAACTAAGGGTACAGAGTCACTGACCAGGAAGAGGGAGAGAAAAGAAAGAGCAAGAAGATAACCTCTCAAAATCAAGAATAATCCACAGACTTTATAACCTATCCCATTTTATTATATTTGTTTGTTTGTTTCTCTTATCTTCTTGTCTTGATTATTTTCTACCTCTTCCAATTTGGTCATTTAATTCTCTGCCGGTCTTACTCTCACCTTTCCTTGAACTACACTATCCATAAGTGTTACATCTCTCATTATCTTTCTATTACTCTTCCTTTCTCTCTATGAGGGTTGCAATCCAAAACCCTTAACTCTCTCTCTCTTTTTGTTTTTTCCTTTTTCTTCTTTTTGTGTTTTCCTCTTTCTTTTTTTCTCCTTCTATATTAGTTTCTTTTTTTCTCCTTTACTTTTCCTCTCTTTCAATCCTCAATCATGAACAAATTATTTTATCTGGGACTCAAATTTTTCTTTGTGGTGCTTTGGGGGTTTTTTACTTTGCTTTTTTAACTCAATAGCACTGCTCCAAACCCTGGCTCTTCATTTTATCTAGTTTTTGCTCCACTAAATACAATAGTAATTTTTTAATCTTTTCCCCCTTTTTCCTGTTTCCTTCTTATTCCTCTCATTATATCTCTTTGTTAATCATCACCTAAAAGCAGATCATTTTATTCTTGACCCAAATTTTTTCCTTTTTTGCATTTTGTGGGTCCATACACCCTTTTTCTGCCCCTTTATCACTTTTCCCCAACACAGGCCCTCCCTTATAGGTAGTTTTTGTTTTATTTAGCACAATATAATTCACAGTTCACCACAAAATTTCCTCAAGAAGGAGAGGAGAGGAGAAGAGTGAAAAAAAGGGGAGGAAATAATTATTTTTTATTTTTTACCTTTTTATTCTTTATAAATTCTCATTAGTACTATCAACAAAACCACCCTCAGATGCCATTAAGGAAAAGTAAATTGAATGTCATGGATACAAAAGACAAAGATGTAGCACAGATAGATGAGGAAAAATCGATGGAGAAAAAATTTAATATATTAGAAATTTGGAGCTAAATGACAAAGAATTTAAAATAGAAATCCTAAAAATACTCAGAGATATACAAAAAAACACAAAAAGGCAATTTAGGGAGCTCAGAAAACAATTCAATGAACACAAAGAATATATTACCAAGGAAACTGAAACTATAAAAACAAATCAAACAGAGATGAAAAACTCAATTCATGAGCTGAAATACAAGGTAACAAGCTTAGCTAATAGAACAGGCCAGATAGAAAGTAAGATTAGTGAAATAGAACACAAGCAACTTGAGGCACAACAGAGAGAACAAAGAGACTCAAAAATTAAAAAAAATGAGAAATCCCTACAGGAACTGTCTGACTCCATCAAAAAGAATAACATAAGAATAATAGATATATCAGAGGGAGAAGAGAGAGAAAATGGAATGGAGAACATATTCAAATAAATAATAGATGAGAACTTCCCAAGTCTGTGGAAAGAACTGAAGCCTCAAATTCAAGAAGCAAACAGAACTTCGAGATTTCTTAACCCCCAAAAACCTACTCCAAGGCACATCATAATAAAATTGGCACAAACCAACAACAAAGAAAAAATTCTCAAGGCAGCCAGGGAAAAGAAGAATACAACATATAAAAGAAGGCCCATTAGATTATCATCAGATTTCTCAACAGAAACTCTACAAGCTAGAAGAGAGTGGACCCCAATATTTAAAGTCCTGAAAGAGAGGAACTTTCAGCCAAGAATACTATACCCATCAAAGCTATCCTTCAAATATGAAGGAGAAATAAAAACATTCACAGATACAGAAAAGGTGAGGGAATTTATCATCAGAAAACCCCCACTCCAGGAATTACTAAAAAGGGTTTTCCAACCAGATACAAAGAACAACAACAACAAAAAACAAAAACAAAAACCAGAAGTAAAAGCTCCAACCAAGAATACAATAAAACCAAATTTAAACTGTGACAACAAAAACAAACAAAAAAAGGGGGAGAGGATGGAAATTAACATTAGCAAAGGACGATGGAGTACAGAAGTACTCACAAGATAGTGCATTACAACGAACAGCGTAAGAACCCTTTTCATTACTTAATGGTAACCACGCTTGAAAAAAGCACCACAGGAGCACATGATTTAAAAAAGATAGCAACAGAGGAAATAAGTATGGAATACAACCAAACAAAAACAAAGGAAAGAAAAACAAAAGAGAAGAATCAAACAAGACACAAAACTGACAGAAAGCAATGTATAAAATGGCAATAGGGAAACCACAAGTATCAATAATTACACTAAATGTAAATGGATTAAACTCACCAATAAAAAGGCACAGAGTAGCAGAATGAATTAAAAAAGAAAATCCAACTGTATGCTGTCTACAAAAAACTCATCTAAGCAACAAGGATAAAAACAAATTCAAAGTGAAAGGCTGGAAAACAATACTCCAAGCAAATAACATCCAAAAAAAGCAGGCATAGAAATACTCATATCTAATAATGCTGACTACAAGACAGCAAAACTACTCAGAGACAAAAATGGTCATTTCATAATGATTAAGGAGATGCTAAATGAAGAAGACATAACAATTCTTAATATATATGCACCAATCCAAGGAGCACCAAAATATATAAGACAGCTACTTATTGACCTTAAAACAAAAACTGAGAAAAATACAATCATACTTGGAGACCTCAATACACCGCTGACGGCTCTAGATCGGTCATCCAAACAGAGAATCAATAAAGATATATTGGCCTTAAACAAAACACTAGAGCACCTGGATATGATAAAAATCTATCTACAGGACATTTCATCCCAAAGTGACTGAGTATACATTTTTCTCCAATGTACATTGATCATTCTCAAGAATTAACCATATGTTGGGCCACAAAAATAACATCAGCAAATTCAGAAAAATTGAAGTTGTACCAAGCACATTTTCTGATCATAAAGCCTTGACACTAGAATTCAACTGCAAAAAAGAGCAAAAAACCCCCACAAAAATGTGGAAATAAACAACATACTTTTAAAAAATGAATGGGTCAAAGAAGAAATAAGCACAGAAATCAATAGATATATACAGACAAATGAAAATGACAATACAACATATCAGAATCTATGGGATGAAGCAAAAGCAGTGATAAGAGGGAAGTTCATATCACTTCAGGCCTATATGAACAAACAAGAGACACCTCAAGTGAACCATTTAACTTCACACCTTAAGGAACTGGAAAAAAAAAGAACGAAGACAACCCAAAACCAGCCAAAGAAAGGAGATAATAAAAATCAGAGCAGAAATAAATGAAATAGAGAACAGAAAAACTATAGAAAAAATTAATAGAACAAGGAGCTGGTTCTTTGAAAAGACCAACAAAATTGACAAACCCTTGGCAAGACTTACCAAGGAAAAAAGAGAAAGGACTCATATAAACAAAATCCAAAATGAAAGAGGAGAAATCACCACGGACATCATAGATATACAAAGAATTATTGTAGAATATTATTAAAAACTTTATGCCACTAAATTCAACAATCTAGAAGAAATGGATGAATTCCTAGAACAATACAACCTTCCTAGACTAAGTCAAGAAGAAGCAGAAAGCCTAAACGGACCAATTAGTAGGGAAGAAATAGAAAAAAGTATTAAAAACCTCCCCCAAAATAGAAGTCCAGGCCCAGACGGTTATACTAGCGAATTCTATCAAATATTCAAAGAAGACTGGGTTCCTATTCTTCTCAAAGTCTTCCAAAAAATTGAAGAAGAAGCAATACTTCCAAAAACATTTTATGAGGCCAATATAACCCTCATACCGAAACTGGGCAAAGACAGCACAAAAAAAGAAAACTACAGACCAATATCTCTAATGAATACAGATGTTAAAATACTAGCAAATCGAATACAACATATTAAAAAAATAATACATCATGATCAAGTGGGATTCATTTCAGAATCTCAAGGATGGTTCAACATATGTAAAACGGTTAACATAATACACCATATCAACAAAACAAAAAACAAAAACCACATGATCTTATCAATAGATGCAGAAAAGTCATTCGATAAAATATAACACAATTTTATGTTTAAGACTCTCAACAAAATGGGTATAGAAGGAAAATATCTCAACATGATAAAGGCCATATATGATAAACCATCAGCTAACATCATATTAAATGGCACAAAATTGAACGCTTTCCCCCTTAAATCAGGAACAAGATAGGGTTGTCCACTCTCTCCACTCTTATTTAATGTGGTGCTAGAGGTTCTAGCCAGAGCAATCAGACAAGACAAAGAAATAAAAGGCATCCATATCGGAAAAGAAGAAGTAAAGGTTTCACTTTTTGCAGATGACATGATCCTATACATCAAAAACCCCAAAGAATCTACAAAAAGACTCCCAGGAAACAATAAGCCAATACAGTAAGGTCACAGGATACAAAATTAACATACAAAAGTCCATAGCCTTTATATATGCCAACAATGAAACACTTAAGAATGAACTTAAAAAAATAATCTCCTTCACGATTGCAACAAAAAAAATAAAATACCTAGGAATAAACATTACAAGGAATGTGAAGGACTTATATAATAAAAACTACAAAGCATTGTTAAGGAAAATCGAAAAAGATAAAATGAGATGGAAGAATATTCCTTTCTCTTGGATAGGAAGAATAGATATAATCAAGAAGGTCATATTACCTAAAGCAATATACAAATTTAATGCAATTCCCATCAAAATTCCAATGACGTTTTTTAAAGAAATGGAACAAAAAATCATGAGATTTATATGGAAATATAAAAAACCCCAAATAGCCAAAGAAATCCTAAAAAAAAGAATGAATCTGGGGGCATTACAATACCTGACTTCAAACTATATTATAGGGCCACAACAATCAAAACAGCATGGTGTTGGCAGAAAAATAGACATTTAGGCCAATGGAACAGAATAGAAAATCCAGAAATAAACCCACATATATATGGTCAAATAATTTTTGATAAAAGGGCCAACAACACACAATGGAGAAGAGAAAGCCTCTTCAACAAATGGTGCTGGAAAAACTGGAAAGCTACATGCAAAAGAATGAAACTTGACTACAGTTTGTCCCCTTGTTCTAAAATTAATTCAAAATGGATCAAAGACCTAAATATAAGACCTGAAAGAATAAAGTACATAGAAGAAGACATAGGTTCTAAACTCATAGACCTTGGTTTCAAAGAGCATTTTATGAATTTGACTCCAAAGGCAAGGGAAGTGAAGGCAAAAATAAATGAATGGGACTACATCAGACTAAAAAGTTTTTGCTCAGCAAGAGAAACTGACAATAAAATAAACAGATAGCCAACTAAATGAGAAATGATATTTTCAATCAACAGCTTCGATAACGGCCTAATATCCAAAATATACAAAGAACTCATAAAACTCAACAACAAACAATCCAATAAGAAAATGGGAACAGGACATGAACAGAGACTTCTCCCAGAAAGAAATACAAATGGCCAACAGATATATGAAAAGATGCTCATCTTCATTAGTTATTAGAGAAATGCAAATCAAAACTGCAATGAGATACCACCTTACACCTGTTAGATTAGCTATTATTAACAAGACAGGTAATAGCAAATGTTGGTGAGTCTGTGGAGAAAAAGGAACCCTCATTCACTGTTGGTGGGAATGTAAGGTAGTACAACCATTATGGAAGAAAGTATGGTGGTTCCTCAAAAAGCTGAAAATAGAACTACCTTATGACCCAGCAATCCTACTGGGTATATACCCCAAAACTCAGAAACATTGCTATGTAAAGACACATGCAGCCCCATGTTCATTGCAGCATTGTTCATAGTGGCCAAGACATGGCAACAACCAAAAAGCCCTTCAACAGAAGACTGGATAAAGAAGATGTGGCACATATACACTATGGAATACTACTCAGCCATAAGAAATGATGACATCAGATCATTTACAACAAAATGGTAGGATCTTGATAACATTATACAGAGTGAAATAAGTAAATCAGAAAAAACCAAGAACTGCATTATTCCATACGTAGGTGGGACATAAAAACGAGACTAAGAGATATTGACAAGAGTGTGGTGGTTAGGGGGGGAGGGAGAGGGGAAGGGGGAGAGGAAGGGGAACAAAGAAAACTAGATAGAAGGTGATGGAGGACAATCTGACTTTGGGTGATGGTTATGCAACATAATTAATTGACAAGATAACCTGGACATGTTTTTTTTGAACATATGTACCCTGATTTTTTGATGTCACCCTAGTAAAACTAATAAAAAAAAATTTTTTTAAATATTTACAGCAGGTAACTATATTTAGTAGTGCCATTATCCTAAAAGTAGTTTAGCTTGAAGCATTATCTCTTAAATGGAACAACATGGTTGCTATCTTAATGATACACCTTTCATTACAGTTTATATATCAGTGTGGAATTATATTGTGAAATATTAAAATAACATGGAGGGTTTTCACATCCATGTCCAGGCAGGATCTTACCCAGGCAGAGTTCCTATGGGCACAAGGAATGAGAAAGCTGAGAGAGACATTGCATTCTTGATATTTAAGTTTCAAAATTTGTGGTGTAAATTTAAGGGAGAAAGAAAAGCAATTATATATGATATCTGCTCACTCCTCCTGACAGAATAGATTTTTTGAAAGGTGATGGCTACTGAGAGCGGTTATTGAGTCAGATGTGAGAAACCATCATTCGTCTGAGCAAGCTCCACCCCGAACCAGTGTAAGTCACGTGATGGCCAAGTCAGACCCTGAAAACCCTTCAGGCTCCAGGCACCTGAAAGTCTGTATTAGTGACTGTCCTGGCTGATGCTGTTGAAGGAGGACAGCATCAATTCCTCCTTCAGTGGTCTGAGACCATGTGTGGGGACCAGCCTTTACCTTCTGATCAGAGAAGTGAAGTCAGACTCCATGAATGTTTGTTCAGGTTGCCACCACACGAGTTGCCACACCTAAGGCACACTGGACATCTGGTAGATGTCTTATTAGTTGGGAAAATGTTTGTACTTTTATTATAACTTTGTTTTCTTCACATATAAATGATTTGTATATTTCTTATGACGAACTTACAGCAGATGGCAGTAGAGTATATTATTCTAACAAATTCAGCCTATTACAATAATTTTCTGACAAATGAAAGTGAAGTATCTTGTTCTAACAGAATTGATTTTTTTTCCTAGAGGAACATACCCAGTAATTGAAAGACCTTTTTGATGTAACAACATTTCAATAAGGAGTTTCTGCTGCTTTTCCCACTAATGTTCTAAATGCTATCTAAAAATAATAAATTAATGAACCCTTTTGGTATGAGTGTACTGGCTAATAAGACATTTTGTTTTTCAGTTTATATTTTCTACCATTTGTTGACTGTTAATTTATCATTTGAAATTCACAAGTACCTCCATATGACATAAATCAATATGAAAAAAATCTATATACATTTACCATTAATAATCAAAATAAGTATTAGCTCAATATAAATTAAGGATTGCAAAAGTGTGCTTAGCTAGTTATAGTATAGAAATTATTTAGTTTTAGTATGAAAATTTAAAATCAAAGTTAACTTTGTTAAAATTTATCAGCTTATTATATACATTTTACCTTATGAAGTATAAGTCCTAAGATAAATACCAATCTTTATTAAAGAATGCTTTACAATATTGAAAGACTAGTGTGGCCTTTCTGTGTGTGTGATCCACAGACCAAGAAGATTAGAATTTTGGTAGGTTGTTAGAAATGCAGAATCTCAGGCTCTGAAACAGAAATTACATTTTAACAAAACCCCATGTCATTTATCTGTGTATTAATGTTTGAGAAGCACTATTCTAGATAGCATATACAATTTGAAAAATTACACAAAAATTAAATACTACAAGTATATTTAAATTTTACGGTAGACACTTAACAATGAACATAGTAAAGGAGTATGATATTGTTGGGACATTTATATATACGGAATTTAAAAAACTACAGTTGTTCTCTAAAATGTGATTGACTTTAAAATATTGAAATATATTTGCATTAATCATTTATAATATGAATTTCTAAATATCTTATAGCTTTGTATCTATTTGAATTTTGTAATATTATTTCTCATTGTAGAATGTTGCATCTAAAAAGTACAAATTATTAAAAACTTAAAATAATTAATGTCTAAGGAAAATGTTTTTGTTTACAGTCACTTTTTCTATAAAAATGAGGATGCTGGAACAAGCAAGCATCAAAACTGCCACAAAGAATATTGTTTTATGAAAGGAAGAGAAATTACTTCATAACACATTGTTATGTCCTAATGATTCGGCTCTTAACTCCCAATTTTCTTTTCCATTAATTCAATTATTTGGTTCGTGTAATTTATATGAAATGAGCTTGTTGTTATTATTGTGAAATAAATAATACACTCCTCAAAACTTCTTTACTGAGTAAGGAACCCTTTTGTTTTTACATTCACATGGAGACCTGAGAAATGTTATCAGTGGCTTAAGAACTAATTTGGACATAGTTAGGAAAAGAAAATCCCCTGACTTGGCCATAGCCCACCTAGAGGGCCTCAGCTTCCCACCTGTCCCTGGGCAAAGACTGTTGTAGTCCCTACCCCATGCAACAGAATCAATGTAATTCATGAGTTTAAATTATGATTACTGCGTTTTAGTGCTTTGGAACTGTTAATGCAACAGTTTCTAACACAGGTACTTTGTTTCTCTGTGGTGTCTTTCCTTGCTATGATTAGTCTCATTTTAAAAAATCAGTTTTTTTAAAATCAATTACATATGACATTATTTTAACTTATTTCAGCCACTATTTAAATCTCTAATATGGTGTGTGGGGGACACTTGCTTTCTTGCTTTGTTTTTGTTTTTAGTTTTATTATAGGAACTTGATTCCTGAGGTACTGAGTCATTTTTTTTCTCCAGGTGCTTTTGAAAATCATGCTAAGCATTTTAATGTAAGCCTGCTCATTTAAAAAAATAGTTTGCAAATCATCTTTCTTAGGCTCACTAAGAAAAATGAATGAAATGAGAAAGGGCTTTTAGAAAACCTTAATAGGTGGAGTGCAGATTTATCACATGGGAACCTGCTTTGCTGGAATGCACCAATATATGTCCATTGGTCAGTCTCATTCACATGAGGAAACTCTATTACTTGCTGTGAGCAAGAGAAAGGTTACCTGACCCAACTGGAGAGTATTAGCTTTTTTGTTCAGCTTTGAAAAAATTGCTTTGCCACTTAGGTCAGCATCATGATGTAAATCTTAATGAAACTTTCTGAGACAGGAGAGTAAACCAAGCTGTTTGGCCACCCTGATGCTCTCTTAATCTGCCTTTTTCTTGCTGTATTTTCCTCAGTCAGGTTTGGGGAGCACAGGTCTCCAGGCAAGACTCATTGCAGAGTGACCGTCACTCCACCCAGTCATGTCGGCCCTCTGGCATGCAAGGCTGAGGATCCCAGAGAGTCACGCACTAGTTCTCTCTCTTTGTGGAATAAAATTCTAAAAAGGAAATCAAGTTTTCATTTCACTTGAGAATTTTTTTAAACTGTCTTTTAGTTGGGATCCTAGGTTTCTATTACATATGAGTAAGTGAATGATATAATTATTGTGAAAGAAATGTTATCTGGATTATTTTAACTGTTTATTTTAGTGGATTAGTAGGAGGCATAAATATACTAAACAAACTGATTAGATTGTCTTATTCCTATAATCTTTATAGGTATAGTTATTGAATTAGACTCCGCTTTTTCTTAGAAAAGTGAATTAGTTTAAAACACAATAAGGCAGTCAAATAATCTAGGTGAAATCTAAGCAAGCTTGCAAAGAATGCAGTGTTTGGAATCATTTTCTCATTCATTCAAACAATCATATATCCTTGACAACTACTTACTGAAAGCCTGATTAGTATGAACATGTCAAGTTCTTTTCTTCTTATTAGGGACACTGCAGTGAAGAAGACACACCAGTTCCTTATGTTCATGGAAATTATGTGAGTGTGAGGAAAAAGAGAAAACAAATTAATTGGCCATTTTAGATAGTGGTACATGCCATAAAAGATAAAATGCAGTTATATGAAGGGATGACTTATGGGAGGAGATTCAAAATTTAATTAAATAGTCAGAGAAAGCAACATTTAGGATGTAACCTGTTCTACGACTGTCCTGTGGTAGAGAATTAGACGCAGAGGATATAGCAAATGCAAAGGCTTTAAGGTAAAAATGAACTTGGAGGAGGAGCAATAGGAGTGAAGCCCAACTGATAGGAGGGAAAGTTTTGGGATAAACTGGGATAGCTAGGCAGATTATTTAGGGACATGAGAAGGGGGTTGACTTTCTCCTAAGAACTATGGGAAGCCAGTGCACAGATTTAAGCAGGTGTGTGACATGCTCTACTTCATATTTTTAAAAGGTCATTTTGAAGGGATTCTAAGAGTAAAAAAGCATGAAACAAAGTATCAGGAGACCACTGGGGTGACCCAGATGACAGATGGCAAGGGCTCTAGCAGTGGAGCTAAAGGAGGTAGATTGTTTGGGGACATACTTTGAACTGGAAGTTATAGTGTAATTGGATATAAATAAAGTCTTTAGGTCAGAACAAGAAAGACTTTGACATATTAATGCATCAATATTTGGAAAACAATATATTAGCATGGGTATTTAAGGTAAGCCTTTTATAAATAAGAAACTTCATCTTGAATCTTAATAATAAGACACACATGTAGAGTTAAGAGAAATGGCAGTCTAAGATAGCAGTCTAATTTGTATTTAATTTTAGAATATCATCAGATAAATGTAATCTTTTATAAGTATATACATAAATTTTTAGGTATCAAACTAAATTATCATTTATATCCTTGTTTTAAAGATTTTTTTCAAAAATATATCTTCCAAAATATGAATGGACCAGCATAAAAGTATATAACACACAGGAAATGTCCTTCAAAGAAATAAAAGTAAACCAAATCATACTGAATATCTTAGGGAAAGTGTGTTTATTCAGTTATCTCAAACATTCAGTTATCTCAAACCCTAAATGTTTGTGTAAAAGTAGAGGATTTTATAACAGCTATTCCTCAAATTTCTCAAATTAATTAGATTTTTGACTGCACAGTTACTGGGCTATAGTCGAGGCATGGTTCTGGGCATGGAAAGCATTTCTGGATCATCTAAGGGTATCAAGGTAGAGATGCAAGGCACATGCTGCATGGCCCCCACATTTCTTTTTCTGTAATCCCTACTCCCCAGCTGTGCGGCAACATCAACACATGTGCTGATACAAACACATGTTTTTCTGCTTTCTAGAAAATCCTCATGAGTGGTAATGGGTTTTTTTGTTTGTTTTGTATTTTTCTGAAGTTGGAAATGGGGAGGCAGTCAGACAGACTCCACATGTGCCTAACCGGGATCCACCTGGCATGCCCACCAGGGGGCGATGTTCTGCCCATCTGGGGCGTTGCTCTGTTGCAACCAGAGCTATTCTAGCGCCTAAGGCAGAGGCCACAGAGCCATCCTCAGCACCCGGGTCAACATTGCTCCAATAGAGCCTTGGCTGCAGGAGGGGAAGAGAGAGACAGAGAGGAAGGAGAGGGGGAGGGGTGGAGAAGCAGATGGGTGCTTCTCCTCTGTGCCCTGGCTGGGAATCGAACTCAGGACTCCTGCATGCCAGGCTGATGCTCTACCACTGAGCCAACCGGCCAGGGAAGGTAATGGGGTTTTGACTAGGTGATAAATAAGGATGTATACAGAAGATAATGGGATGGTAAGCATTAAGAAAAGTATTTTAGGTAGAAAGGTGAAAGAAATGACAAGATGGAAGAAAATAGGAAAAGTAAGCATTGCTAAATTTTAATAGACGTTCAATGCATCATTTGAAAACCTATTTATTCAGAAATAAAATCATTATTAGACATAAAACAACAAACCCTGCAGTTAAATTTGGGGTTTAGTCATAAATTCTGGGCACAGAATTCTAAATCCTCTAGCTGGGATTCACAACAAACCTCTCTTTTCTTTTCCCCTGAGCACTAGAGAAGAGTACTTACTCTTTCCGAATGAATTTCAGAGTTAGCAGTATATGTTAGTTTACTAGGGCTGGCCAAAACAAAATGCCACAGATTGAGTGGCTTAGACAACAGAAATTCATTTTTTGCACAGTTCTGGAAGCTAGAATTCCAAGATCAAGATTTAGATTCTTCTGAGGCTTTTGCTAAACTGGTAGATGGCTGAACCTTTAGATGGCTGGCTGTCCTCATGTGACCTTTTCTCTGTGTGTGTGCATCCTGGGGGCCTCTATGCTCATATTTTCTCTTCTTATAAGGACACTAGTCTGGTTGGATTAGGACCCCCAGCCCCAATGGCCTCTTCTTAATTTAATCACTTCTTCAAAGAACTTAACCCCTCATGTGGTTACATTCTGAAGGACTGGTATTAGGTCTTTAACATATGAATTTTAGACAAAATCTAAAATACAAATATAATCCATAGTAGTATGCTCAATTTTATTTTGACTTATTAAATTATAGTATGTGGGACAATTTTATATCAACATATATTATTGCTTAGTAACTTGGCTCTAAAAAAAAAGATTTTGCCTGAAAATTATAATTACCAAAAATTCCTAATAGATATTCAGTTTCTTTTGGAATATAGCAAAGTATAATTTTTTCCTCTGGATTTGTCTTTATTATTTATTTATTTATTGAATCTCTTGGGGTGACATTGATAAGATTATATAGGTTTCATATAGCAGTATGTATAGTTTTGAATCATCTCATTTATTTTTTCTGGAAACCCCACAGAACAAACTAACAAAAAATTCACAATCTATCTTTTTAACAAAGTAATGTGTGAGAAAGAAAGTACCTGCAAATTTAAGATTATTTGCAAGGGCTTCAAAGGCAACTAAGGTGACCTGAGTGGGGAGCAGGCCCATGTGGGAGGTTTTGACAGAGCTGTGCGGAAGAAAATGAGTCCAGACGGGTCCTGTTATAGCAGAACCGGTAAATTTACCACAAATACTAATCTAGAAAAATAAGACCCGATCCTGAGGGTGAGACTTGAGATTGAAAAGAACATGAGGCCCTGGCCGGTTGGCTCAGCGGTAGAGCGTCGGCCTGGCGTGCGGGGGACCCGGGTTCAATTCCCGGCCAGGGCACATAGGAGAAGCGCCCATTTGCTTCTCCACCCCCCCCCCCCTTCCTCTCTGTTTTTCTCTTCCTCTCCCTTGGCCTCTGCCCCAGGCGCTAGAGTGGCTCTGGTCACGGCAGAGCGATGCCCCGGAGGGGCAGCGCATCGCCCCCTGGTGGGCGAGCCGGGTGGATCCCGGTCAGGCGCATGCGGGAGTCTGTCTGACTGTCTCTCCCCGTTTCCAGCTTCAGAAAAATACAAAAAAAAAAAAAAAAAAAAAAAGAAAAGAACATGACATCTAAGGAAGTTCAAGACAGAAAGAATAGAAATTTCCAGTCAGAAAAAAGATCCTTAGAAAGACAAGGGCCATTAACTTGTGATGACAACTTAGACAGAAACCAGGGAAACTGAGAGATGTTTGTAGCAGTCTTCCAGAACCTGATTAAATTCTAAAAAGCAGTGGAGGCCAGCCTTTACAGAGTTCCTATACAATGGGGAAATTGTCATTGGCTTGGGATGGCCTTGACTGGTAAAATTTGGAAAACTATCCCAGTCTCTACAAATATTTTTAAGACTGCCAGAAAGTTTTCAATTATTCAAATAACAAGTAATAGTTATAGTATTCATACAAAAAAATGTTATAAAAATGTGAAAAGTAGCACAATTTTCCTGGTGATGATAAAAACGTACTAGAAGATATGTTAAAATAAAGCTAATGGAAACTGTAGTCAGCATACCAACATGCATTAAAAAGAAATATGGAGTCATAAAAAAAGAATTTATGAAATAGAAGTAGAAGATCTCAAGAAGATAATGGTCAAACAACAGAAGTGTAAAACTACAACTGGAAATAATTGGTAGGAAAATAGAAGAAGAAGTTAAAATTTTGAGAAATAGGAATTGTTTACTAAGAACACAGAAGCACTTAAAAGGAAGATAGAAATGTGAAAAAAATATAAAATAAAACAAACATAAAAAAAGTAAATAATTATAAAAAATTGATAGATTATATAAATCACAAAGGAGATCCAAGAAATGAAGACTGATAATTGGAGACACCACTCTCCCCCAAAAGAAAACTAAAACAATAGGGCAAAATAACTATTTAAAATTATACCTAAATAATTTGTTGAAACCAAGAAACTAAACTACTTCAAATTTTAAATTGAAAGGGAACACTTTTAACAGATAAAAGTTGTCCCAGAATGATTTACATAGACATGTTTCTTAGTAGAATTATTGAACTTTAAAGATATCTGGTAAAACTTACAATTATCCAAGGAAACAATAAGTAAAGCCTATGATTTTTATATTTAATCGAGTTTGCTTCAAATATAAAGGCTATAGTGAAACAGTTTTGAATATTGAAGAGCTTAAGAAATAGTATCCAAATACAAAGGTTTAATGAGGAAATTACTAGAGGGCAGACTGTAAGTAATCAAGAAATAACTGATAAAACTTAGGCAAGAGGGCCAGTAGTTTTAGAATCTTCAGAAGATTTCTAAAGTTATAATGAAACTTCTAGTGTATGAACATGCTAAAACTCCTTCCAGCTAAAACTTTTGGGCAGTAGAATATGGAGAAGACTATCAGATGGTAACTATAGTTGTATACTTAAGAGTTCGACATCTAATTATAAAAATTCTCTAATACCAACTGTCTATAAAAATAGTGCCAATATACTTGAGCACTTCTTGGCTTTAGAATATTTTGAGTAACCAGAAAATTTCGAATTTTGTGTAAGTACATCAAATTTTTAGATCAACTTGCCTAGTTCTCTGCCTTGCAGGCAATATGCACAGAGAAACATTAACACATAGGAGCCATGGGCTTGTGATCTTGTCCATGATCTTGTACCCAGAAAATAAAATTATAGAAACCATTAACAATTGTGAATCTTGATTTTTCATTGTAAGGGAGTCATCAACTTGATGGAACGTAACTTTTTATTTTCCGTAGAAAATATAATAATTTAAAAACAGTGGAGTACATACACTAAGACTGAAAAACATGAAACCTGAAAAAATTCAATTGATTAGGCAAATAGTGGTGATTTGACAAACTTCTGAACTCTGAGATGAAAAATATTTTGTTGTAAATCACCATATTTACAAAGCAATAGTATAGACTTTTAAAAAATAAGTCTAAACAAAATGGCATTTATTACTAAATACCAAAATAACCTATACTTTGAAAAACATTCTAAAATAATATTCCAGCATAATTTTAATGAACTTTGAAAAATTTTCTAAAATAATACCCCAAAATAATACTTAAAGCAAGAGTTCTATAGCTATTTCATCGATGTCAAAATTTAATATTTTTTAATTCAGAAAAAATCAATTAAAATCAATTTGATTTTTTTAAAAAGAAATGTAATTCTACATACCACTTTTAAGCCAATGTCATACCAATATGTCCAAAATGTCTAAAGGCATACCAGCATGATTTAGAGTAAGAATCTCTTTGGAATATGAACAGAATATTGTTATTGCATAGACTGTTGACTGTATCTGCTTCTTTATTTAATGTAATTAAGACCAAAATTTTCACTTTTGTAGTTTATAAAAATTCAAGAATCCGTCAGTGTCTTATATTATGAAAATAAATATGAGGAAAGATTTGGGGGTCTTTTACCCAGCAACCTAAGCTCAGAATTGTTTATTAATCCACATAACTGTGAAATTTTGTTTTATTATTTATTCAACATAATTATTTACAGACCATTTCTGCTTACTCTGCACTGGCTGAAGATGTGTACCCATATTTTATGTCCTTATTGTCTTCTTTATAGGACATCTATTACACTGACCAGTGGGCTGTCTAGTCATGTGGTAAAGAGAAAGGAACTGGCATTTATTATTTAGCCTTTCTGTTTGAAGACTGTGAATAGTTCTAACTCCAGTAAATCAAATATGATAAAGATGAAACTGTAAAATTAATATTTCAAAAAGAACAACTAGTGTAATCAAGAGAAAGACATAGAAGCAGTTCTGAAAAAATTTTACTCTATTTGATCTATGCTGTAACAGGCTGCAGATGAGGCGGATCCTCCAGTCTCCCGTCAGAGACCAGCAAGGAGCAGAGATCGGAAATAAAATATGGAAGGCCTGCCACCCACAGAGGTACCTCACTCAGGTCATGCTCAATAAAATACTAAAAAACCTGAAGGTTGGCATGCACATCAGATCATGGTTTTTTTAAAAAAAGTCTAAACAAAATTACCCTTTATACATACTGTCAAAGAGCCCCCTATTCCTGGGTAAAGATTGAAGAAAGAATGGTTCAGTTCTCCAAAAGCCACTGGGAAATGTCAGCACCATCTAGTTAATGAATTCCTGATTTGTTTGGCATTTGTACTTTCTTAAGAAATTGCTGATGTATTTAGACTTCCTCTTCTCCTCAGCAGCAGTGAAATTTGTTGATTATGATGGCCTTATATAACATCATCCAGGCAGAAAGCTAAAAGATTACACATTAAAAAGAAACAGGCCTGTTTATTACCAGGCATTGTGCTTTCTCATATGCATATCTCTACTCCTCAGTCTTTGACCAGGTTGCTTTGTGGAAGGGGCTTTGTTAAAAGTATTTCCATGGCAGGCTTCCACTCATGAAAATGTCATTTTTCTCTGTCTGGTGGTGATAGGAAGTCTTTTTCACCTATTGAAACCTGTTAAATTTCCTTCAAATATTTTTGTTTAACTCTTAGAAAAAGTTAGTGAAGGCCATTTAAAAACATGTAGATTTAATGAGTGTTTGTACTTAAAAACATTTTTCAAAAAACTTCGCTTCTGTGGCGCAGAATAAAAGCCTGCAGTCTTGAGAGATTTCATTCAACCGGTTCAAACAATTCAGACTGTCTTTATTCCACATCATTTCCCCTTAACTACTCTTAGCATATGTTTGTTTTAGGAGATATTTCATCATCAGTAAAACTATTGCCCACTTTACTTTGGTTTGTAGAAGTATCAGCCTGGTAAGAAGCTATGAGGTTAAAATTACTCAATGAAAAATCTTTGATATGGCTTTAAAGTATAACAGAACAGGCTTAATGTCTATTATTGCCTTGACCAGAGTAGTACTATAGGTGTATCCCACATTATATAGATCTTTGAATAGTAAACTAACTTAATTACTATTCTTCACATTCTAATTTGTTCTAAAGGCAAAAAATCCTCCATAGCATCACACTATGTTTCCGCCCCCGTAGATCGCCGGCCTGTGTTTCATATTGTTTTTATAAGAGAACTTTCTACTCAGACCTTCATCTGTCCTTGACACACCCCCCCCACACACACACACAACCATTCCTTTTGACTCTTTCTTGCTTGTGATCTTGGTTCCTAACTCTTTTCTACACCTCTTGATAAATATAAATTACCCAACAAATATCTATGAACCTACAAGAACAGTTCTTCCACATTTAGAGAACTATTTTTGACAGAGTTCCCAAATTAACTAAACTTTGACCCTTTCTGTTAAAGATCTAAACATTTTACCCACTTTCCCCAAAACAAACTTCTCCTTCAGAGCCTTCTGATGTCTGGCATTTTTAGCATAAAGACTTGCCAGGATTTCTCCATTCTTGCTCTATTAACTTTTGGGCTGGATAATTCTTTGTTGTGGAAGTCTGTCTTGTACATTACAAGATGTTTGGCAGCATCCTGGATTCTACCTACTAGAACTACTAGCATACCCACCTTTTAAGTTGTGACAACTAAAAATGTCTTCAGACACTGACATATATGTTCCTTGTGCCCTTGCTCCCTCTCCCCTGCCCTCCCTCCCTCTCCCCTGCCCTTCCTTTACTAAGTTCAGAACCATTAGGTTATGTTAACAGTTGCTCTGGTTAGTTTTCCTCCACAATCTTTGATCTTGTGATTTAGATTTGGATCAAGCTTGGGTCCATTGCTGCTCAGCCTCAGCTATTTCCACAAGGATAGAGTGCTGGACATCCTTGACCTCTCCCTCCTTGCAGTCTCAGTGACAGGACAGCTGAGGAAGACATTTTATCAATTGCTAGTATTTAGGCAGTGATTGTCAACCAACGAAGAAGGTGTTGGCCAGTCTCCTTACTTTTATAGCTTTAACTCTTGGTCAGGATCAGGTTTGCATAATCTAGTTAAGGATTTGTAAATCCCTTTAAAGAAAGACAAAAGTCTACCAAAGAATTTTAAACTGGTACTTTATGATATGCATCAATTAGTTCAGCTCCTTGTAAGACCTCTGTTGGGCAGATAAAATATATTATGCTCACTTTGTTAAAGATGGTGCTGCCCACGTGGAAGCCTGTTGCTTAGGTGATAATATTAGTTGCCCTTCCTGCTTGGGATGGGCGTGATTATGTTAATATGTGTTGGGGGAGGGCTTTCACGCCAAAAGGTTTTAAAAGGAAGAGAGATCACATTGTTCCGGGGGAAGAGTGATTATGTTCTAGGAGAAGCCCATGCTATAGGAGAGCAGAGAAAGGTCATGTGGAGGAGGCCAGGAGAAGCAGCCAAGATGGCAGAATGTTGAAGGAGAAGCCAGTTTGTGCAGAGTTTGTGCAGAGAGAAGGAGATAGGGAACAGAGATGAATAAGGATGGTGAGCTAGAAACCTTTGATTCTAGGAAACTCAGATAAGTCAGTAGCTTTGTGAGCACTGAATGAGCGGGTTTTGGAGCCCAGTGTGTGTTTTTACTTGCTGCCGGGTGCAAGCTAGGATTAGAGATGATGGCCCACCAGTTCTTGGCTCCATTGTTTCATTACTGTCTGTCTGAATCAGATGTGAACTTGCATGGGCCAGCCAGCTGTGCTGGTGGCCGTGGCTACTGGCTTTACAACCTCAAAGTACTAAAACTTGGTTAGAAAAAGAATAGATTGATGATCATACTGCTATAATATATATAGATCAAAATTGACTACAGATTGATATAAAAAGTGTTATAAGACTTCACAACTGCCTTTTTCTTGTTTGTTTTTTGATGGTCTGAAATCTGAAGTGGCATATTTAGTCAGAAAATAAATAGCATGGCAGACTCTCTTTCTGAATTATAAGAGTATACATAGTACTTTGATGATATTTTGACTTAGAAAAAAAGAAAAATTGAAGACCAAGACCAAATAATAGCTCTTTGCTCGTTAGTTTAAACAATTAGCAAAACCCAAGGACAAGGACACACTTAATGTTTAGTCTAGATAAAGAAACCTGCTGATACTATAAGGACAAAGGACAGTGGAAGAACAATTGCACTGTCTTGGAGCAAAAGATAGTATCTAAAGAGAAAAAAGACAAACCGTCTGATGAACTAAATACCCTTCAGAGTATGCAGCTGCTCTGGTCTGCCAAAAAATACCCTCAACAAAAAAAAGAATTCCATACAGTTGCAAAATCAGAACTTTCCATTTCTTGTTGCTGTGAGGATTACACTCTTGATTATAAACTTGGACTACTTTTTTATCATTCATTTCTGAGTTCCAAAAATGGTTCACAGCTTTTTTGGGTATTTTATACCTTGATAAAGCTCTTTTTGTGTGGGTGTGTGATGTTTCAGTGATAGTTATCTCATATACCCCATGCTTAGCTTTTGTCTGAGCACTTCCTGTCTCTCTGGGCCTTCTTATTAGTAAATATACTTTTCTGTTGAGTGATTTTTCTTTGGTTAATCCATTGAGAAGGGGCTGTATTTGTTATGGGGCACCAGTATTAAATGTAGACCTGACAGTCTTTCTGAATGTCCCAGAAAGAGGAGCAGCCTTGTCCTGTACTTTGACGATAGAACAAATGGTTACCTGTTATCTGTTGTTTCCCCCACCAACATCTCAGGACTTGAATTTATCCCCAGTTGCCTCTGGGCTGAAGACAGTTTAGACATGAAACACATAAAGGAGGCTGTATCTTTATTTTTTTTATTTTTTTATTTTTTTCATTTTCTTTTCTGAAGCTGGAAACAGGGAGAGACAGTCAGACAGACTCCTGCATGCACCCGACCGGGATCCACCCGGCACGCCCACCATGGGGCGACGCTCTGCCCACCAGGGGGCGATGCTCTGCCCATCCTGGGCGTCGCCATGTTGCGACCATCCTGGGCGTCACCATATTGCGACCAGAGCCACTCTAGCGCCTGGGGCAGAGGCCACAGAGCCATCCCCAGCGCCCGGACCATCTTTGCTCCAATGGAGCCTGGCTGCGGGAGGGGAAGAGAGAGAGAGAGGAAGGCGCGGCGGAGGGGTGGAGAAGCAAATGGGCGCCTCTCCTATGTGCCCTGGCCGGGAATCGAACCCGGGTCCTCCGCACGCTAGGCCGACGCTCTACCGCTGAGCCAACCGGCCAGGGCGAGGCTGTATCTTTAAAGGTCTCAATCAATCATCTTATACCTTTACTGAAAATTACCCAGAATTACTTTTAAAAAGAGATTTTTGAAGAATTGTATCCCATCTGCACACTTACAGAAAAAATTCATTATTTTCTGTACCTGCCTTTGTAACACCTCTGCTTCACCCCTCAGAAAACAAATGGGCGTGGCTATAGCTTTCAACAGATTTAAGGGCTGTTAATGAGCTTGTGTTTTCTCACTTTCCTATAGCCCACAATGCTAACATCGCTTTATCCTCATTTATAGATATTGCTGCTCACCTTACTGTGGTAGATCTATGCTCAGCATTCTTTAGATTGGCCTTGTACTCAGAGTCATTTCATTCAGTTGGGAAAATCAACAACACACATAGACAGTTATTGTCCCAAGGTTTATAGAAGTGCCATTGTACTTCTTAGAATTGCATAATCTTAACCTTAGACAGGCAGTTTAGAGACATTCAGCTCCCTCAGAACTCTTATCTACTTTTTTTTTTATTAAGCTGGAGGCAGGGAGGCAGGCAGGCTTCTGCTAGTGCCCTGACCAGGATCTACCTGGCAAGCCCTATGGGGCATGCTCTGCCCATCTGGGGCTTGTTCCAGTGCTCAGCAACCAAGCTATTTGAGAACCTGAGGTGAGGCCATGGAGCCATCCTCAGTGACTGGGGCCAATTTGCTCCAATCGAGCCATGGCTGCAGAAGAGGAAGAGAAGGGGGAGAAAAAGAAAGAGAGAGAGAGAGAGAGAGAGAGAGAGAGAGAGAGAGAAGAGGGAGGGTGGAGGGGGAGGGGTGAAGACAGAGATAGTTGCTTTTCCTGTGTGCCCTGATTAAAATCAAACCTGGGACTTCCACCGCTAGGCTGATGCTCTACCACTGAGCAAACCGGCCAGGGCTTATATACTCTTAAAAATACATAATTCATACATATATACACACAAAATATGGATGGTCTCTGTTATGTTCTGATAGATTCAAAGTCTTGTTTTCTTTGGTGACAATGTGTTAGTGTACTAAATACACAAAGTTACAAAAGACAGATGTCAATTTTATTAGTCTCAAGTCTATTATCTAGGCCAGTGGTAGTCAACCTGGTCCCTACTGCCCACTAGTGGGCGTTCCAGCTTTCATGGTGGGTGGTAGCAGAGCAACCAAAGTATAAATAAAAAGATAATTTAACTATAGTAAGTTGTTTTATAAAGATTTATTCTGCCAAACTTAGCGAAAACCCGACATAAAGTACTTGGTAAGTAATTATTATTATATGCTTTAACTTGCTGTAACTCTGCTTTTTATAAATTTTATAAAGTTACTTACCTACTATATAAATCACCATTATGGTAGAACCGGTGGGTGGTTAGAAAATTTCACTACTGACAGAGATACAAAAGTGGGCGGTAGGTATAAAAAGGTTGACGACCCCTGATCTTAGGTGTCACACATAACAGAAAGCTTCTTTCCCCTAAAAGATTAAAAACTATTGTGAGGTTCCTTAGCCAATTATCAATCTGGAGGATTTCATGGTCTCAAGGGACAAGGTAGACATTGAGCACCTAACTTTTTGAACTGGTTGTCCCTACATATAATCTATTGAAAGCTGTCATGGCTGAGTCATTGACCTGCCCAAACTTTCTAAAGACTATCTTCTATAACTTAAAAAATTCCCCAGTCAGCATGAAGATTTATATTATTTTCACATGAACTGTGAGGATTCTAACTAATAGCACAGTATATTATATTCAGTTATCCCACTGATGCAGCTATGAGTATTTTCTTACTATTGTGGGCTGACTAGAAGCGTTTCCTTGTTATAAAGCAACTGCTTGAATAGTAGTAAAGAAACTTTAGACTAAGTAATTGTCACACATTTGGGTAGTGGTAGAGATAGATTTATCTACCCATTTCACTAAAATAATATGTAAAGCCAGTAGCCACGGCCACCATCACAGCCGCCCAGCCCGTGCAGGTTCGCATTAGATTCAGACAGACGGTAATGAAACAAGAAGCCAAGAACTGGTGGGCCATTACTTTTATCCTAGCTTGCACCCAGCAGGCAAGTAAAAACACACACTGGACTCCAAAACCCACTCATTCAATGCTCACAAAGCCACTGACTTATCTGAGTTTCCTAGAATCAAAGGTTCCTAGCTCACCAGACTTATTCACCTCTGTTCCCCATCTCCTTCTCTCTGCACAAACTCTGCACAAATTGGCTTCTCCCCTCAGTACTCACCATCTTGGCTGCCTCTCCTCTCTTCCATATGGCCTTTCTCTGCTCTTCTTTCTCTACTCTCTTCTCTAATACTAATCTCAGGAACTGAGAGAGCAAGCTCCAGGTCTGCCCCACTTTATAGTACAGAAATCAAAACCTTTAATCCAATATACAGACAAGGAAGTCTCTGATACAAAGTCACTTATCTGAGTCATAATGGGATTCCTCCCACCCCACATCAAAAAGGGTGGGAAAGGTTTAGTCCCAAAACCAAGCCCCAGGCTACAAGGATCCTGCCTGCCCACAGCCTGCCCCCAACACACATTAATATAATCACGCCCATCCCAAGCAAGAAGGGCTACCAATACCATCACCTGGGTGATGGGCTTCCACGTGGACAGCACCATCTTTAACAAAGTGAGCATAATATATTTTATCTGCCCAACATAGTAATTAAGGAATTCTTAAAGCTTTGTCATTCTGAAACTTTAGTGTTCTTACCATCTCTATTACTCAGAATGAATAGCACATTGAAACTGAAATTTGCAAAACTATCCAAGAAACTTCACTTGCTGTGGCCAAAGACTTTACTTGTAGCTCCTACAGCGATTAGGACTTCTTCAACAGAATCTCATAGATCGTTGACAAATGAGCTGGTCCCTGGATGCCCCACTAGCGATTTTACCTCTATTTTTCTTAAGGTTGATATGGCCAAATATCACAGAGCTTTAATGTAGTATACAAAAAGGCCCAGGTGTTTTTCTCAAAGACAACCTAAAGAATCCCAGTAACTTTCAACCGAGAGACCTGTTTTACTGGAAATGACACCAGTAAATCATTGTGTTTGAACCTCCTCAGAAAGGAGCTTATCAGGTACTCTTAACCATGAACACTGAAGTGAAATTCAAGGGAATTGGTTCTTGGATTAATGTTTCCTAGTTAAAAAGATAGCTTGTACCCACCTCCTAAACCCTCATGCCAATAGGACACTGAAAAGTGGGAATCTCTCAGGACTCTCCAGAAGCAGATCTCCAAAAATATCTTCCCCAAAACCTCCTATCAAGCAGTAGATGGCTGAATGGCTAGATGTGGATCCTGGGCTCCTGGGCTCAAAATTCCTGAATGCTGACTACCACATTCTTTACTGTTCTTTTATGGCTATGTGGTTTCTTTTTTCTTTCTTTCTTTTTTTTTTTTTTTTTTGACTTATATCATTGTTGAGTTAAGGCTTCTGATTGTTAAAATGAGATTCTTAAAATTGTTTCACTAACCTTGTTACTCTGGCTAAACCAGGACAAAGTGTTAAGTAAACCAATGGATAATCAAACCTTCTTTGTGTATAAGGCTCAGGTTGGAGACAGGATCTGTTCTTCTGGATAATCCTAAGTAGGGTGGGATCATGGCTAAGTGATAACATCCAAGGTCATCTAGTAAGTATGTTACTTGTCCTCACATTGTTTTCTGTGTTCTCATCAACACAACCATTCACTGTAACAAATGATTGAAATTTAACCGCACAGAATAAATTAATGAGAAGTCCTGATAACAGTCATCACTAACAATTCTGAAACTACAATTGACATGAATGATGTAAATCTGGAGAACTAAACAAGCCAACATATAGTTAAAAGAGAGAGAGAGATTCAGTTTCCTTGTTGTCCAAGAGAAGAGAGTAAAAGAACTAAGTGCATCATGTCCTTCACATGTCCTGTTTTACACAATTGTTCTTTACCACATCCTCTTACATACAACTTTGCCTACTGTTTCTGATCACTGTACTTAATAAACCTACATTATCCATGACTACAGTGATTACTACTCTCCAAGCATAATTCTTTCTTCTCTCAAGAACCATTTCTGACCTACTATTCCTAAACTAGCTGGACTTCAGCTGACACTAAACCCCCTTAGCAGCACAGTCCAATAGAATGTCTGTAATGATAGAAATGGTTCCATGTTGTCCAATGTGATAGCCTATAAGGATATGTGACTTCTGAGTATTTACTGCAGGTGCAGCTGTGGAACTGAATTTAAAATTTTATTTTACTTCAACTTAACCTTAAATGAATGTATAATTTGTGGCTGTTATATTTGACAGCACATCTAAAAATCTGATCTTCCTCAAGAAAGAACTCTCCTTTGGAGTCCTCTCTTGCCTAACACTTAGATTAAAAGCTTGCCCATAACAGAGTTAATTTTCTTCATAAATAACCTGTTCTTGACCTTCCTTTATGTAATCCTGTACTTACTGTTTTCTCATCCCACTTCTTTTCTTTCTTCCTTATAGTCTCCTCTGTTCTTTTTCCATCTATTCTTTCCCCAACTTCTCTTTTTCTTTCTCTCTTTTTGCCAATCATAGAAAAAGCATCTCTGTTCACTGGGCTAGCTGTACAACAGGAGTTTTGGTGGCAATGATAGCAGGTGTGTCTATATAGGCATGAGCCAAAATATGGAGGCTTTTCTTCTTGACCTGTGATATTTGATAAGGACTCTTCTCCAACCATAGCTCCATCTCATTTTTTTTTTTTTTTTTTTTTTTTTTTTTTCATTTTTCTGAAGCTGGAAACAGGGAGAGACAGTCAGACAGACTCCCGCATGCGCCCGACCGGGATCCACCCGGCACGCCCACCATGGGGCGACGCTCTGCCCACCAGGGGGCGATGCTCTGCCCATCCTGGGCGTCGCCATGTTGCGACCAGAGCCACTCTAGCGCCTGAGGCAGAGGCCACAGAGCCATCCCCAGCGCCCGGGCCATCTTTGCTCCAGTGGAGCCCTGGCTGCGGGAGGGGAAGAGAGAGACAGAGAGGAAAGCACGGCGGAGGTGTGGAGAAGCAAATGGGCGCTTCTCCTGTGTGCCCTGGCCGGGAATCGAACCCGGGTCCTCCGCACTCTAGGCCGACGCTCTACCGCTGAGCCAACCGGCCAGGGCCAGCTCCATCTCATTTTAAATCAACTTTGATTATCTTTTTACCCACTTTCTTGTAATATTCATAATATTCACTATGTCTGGCCTTTTATTACTATCCATTTATGACATTGATTACAGAGTTATATAAATTATACCTCCCTGAAGCCAAAAAAAAAGTGTTAGCTTTGATTTAAAAATATATTTGTAGGAAAAAGCAGCCAAACTAGCCATTGTGTGTCATGTGTTCTGTCACAAATTCAAAATTGGTTAGTTTCAAGTTTCCAGATTTACAAAATATAATAAAACAGGAATAGTAATGAGTAAGTAAAACAAAAACAGAATCACATTGAAAATATTTAAGGATCATTTCTAAATCTATAATTAAAATGTTGAGCTGAATTCATGTTTATTGATGTTTTATACCAGAACTTTATTAAAATAATAGTAAAGAAATAAAAATGATATAACTAATTGAATGGACTAGAATTGGTGGAAATACACAGAAAAAAATAGTTCCATTTTTTTAACCTCTGCTTTCAAGTGTGTAATGTCCAATCTCCTAGGTGTATCTGACAGATTTGTTGTTGTTGTTATTTTCAGATGATAGACTAGTCTCATCAGTCTAACCTCAACCATATTCATGTCAAAGACTGCATTTCCAATCCTTTTCTCACTCCCACCCCTAGTTGAGGCCTGACTCAGGCTGCAAGACTTGCAACAGAATGTTTTACTGATTCCTCTCAGCTCTTATATTGCTCTCTCTTTATTCACTATTTTGTCTTTGGCTCTTCCAAGATTAAAGTAGAAAAGAATGATGAGTAATTAACAAACATATGTTTGCTTATTGGGCTATGCTGTTAATAACTCTTTTTTGGCTGCAAGTTCTACTTTCTGGCAGATGTCCAAATGTTGTCTCTCTTATATGAGGTACTTACATGTCCTTAATTGTACCCATTTCCCACCTCCAATCTACTGGAGCTGGGAGTCTTTCCCCTTACAATGCCCTGACATAAAGTATTTCTCTGTGGCTGACCTGTTATGGCTTCTCCTTTCTAATGTTGTGGCCTTGCACCAGACATATCCCTTTTAGCAGTGACAACTCAAGCCCTCTCGAGCAGAGTTGCTCTCTGTGGTGTTTACTTAGCCCATGGGGGAAATACAAGGACAACAACATCAACAACAAAGACATTGTTTTTGCCCCACCAAGATCTGAGTGATGGTGTTATAGCAACTAGATTTTTGCCTCTGCTCAGCTGTTTTCTAGTTGAGATTAAGTCACCAGATTTTGTAAGTCCAAACTGCATGGAAAAGAAGTCAGATTTACCAAGAGTCTTCTTACCATGCACTGCTTTGGCTCAATAATAGAACAGAATCAACTACAAAGAATCATTTACAAAGAAAAATAAATCCAACTCACATTATATATTTTATCAGTAACAATAAACAGTACAAGACCACAATTAACTTTCAAAATTTAAAGTAAATGTAATTTCAGCCTAGGATTGTGTTGTAATCACACTACCATTAAAGGTAGACACAGGAGAGCAGGCCTCCTGCCATAGCCCCTCATCTCCTGAAAATGTATGCCTGCACCATGTCTGTCTCCACCCTGTCCTTGGTCAGGAGCAGGTCACTGTCTGCAGTGCTGCTGACAGGACCGGGACACTGACAGATGAGAGCTTAGGCCCCCTACCTCCTGACCTCACTTGTTTCTAGTCACAGCTTCCAAGCCAATTTCATTTCAAGAGACAGCGACACAGCAGCCAAATCCTTTGGGACTGGGGCTACCACAGTAGGGGTGGCAGGCTCTGGGCTGGAATTGGGACTGTGTTTGGGAGCCTCATCATTGGTCATACCAGGAACCCTTCTCTGAAGAAATAGTTCTTCTATGACATTCTAGGCTTTGCCCTCTCAGAGGCCGTGGGGCTCTTTTGCCTGATGGTGGCCTTTGTCATCTTCTTCTCCATATGAGGAAGCTGTGGCCTCCTCCCACAGTTCTTTTTCTCATGATTTGTCTTCCCTGTGTGTTCCTTTTCCTAAACCTCCCAGGCAGCCTGGGAAAAGTAGTTGGCTCAGGGTTTGATGGAAGGAAGACAAATAAATACTGTATTAAGATTTTTAAAAAAATATGGAGACACAGATATGCAAGGACTCAGAAAATTTACTTCCTACATAAAATTTATTAGTAAGTTATTTGAGGATGTACACCAGGAAAACAGGAAGTAAACCAAAAAGGAGGACATCATGGCTGCAGGAAACAGCAGCTCTAACTCAAAAAGATGGGGAAGGACAAAGCTATTTGGCAGCCAGAAGACAACCAATCTAGTCCGGAGCAGAATGATTAAGGTCTCAAAATTAAAAAGGAATTCAATATAACCATATTATGATTGAGAGTTTGAGAAAAAACTTGATGATATGCAAAATATAGGAAAAACAATCAATATTTATTGCACTAGGATCTGAGTCACCCTCTCATCAAAGGATAGAAACCAGGCACTATTGATCATTGCATCTGAAGTTCCCATCTTAGTTTCTGACACTCAGAAAGCATGACAAACATACTTTTAATCATCATCATTATTATTATTATTATTCTGTAAATAGATGTCTTTGTGGTTGAATTTTCCCCCACACTTCCATTACTACTATATCTTATATTTTTGTGATACTACATACTCTAATTTGCTGTTGTCAGGTAGGAAGATAATATTGATATTTAAGTATAAAAGTACTAGTAAAATTGTATAAATAACTCTAAATCTATTGAGAATATCCAGGAACTGTATCAAAAGGCATTTTCCCTGAAATTCAGATGAAGGCACCTGGGAGAAAGTCTAGAAACCTGAATTATTAACAATCACTCCAGGTGATTCTGATTTGTGCCATCTGTGGCCCCAGCCACTAGAAACTATGATATAAACTTCATTGACTTATTCACAGAGAGTTTAGAATTAATTCTTGAGAAGTTATTGTTTTTATTATTTCCTAATGAGGGAAGAACACACTTTTTTCCCACCTAAATTCATCACCATTTTCCACTTTAGCAACTTGTGCAAAAATGGAACTACAGTGTTAATAGATAATACTTTGTTATAAAGGATTAGACATTATTCCTGAGGGAGGAACAAAATCAAAATTCTTTTTCACTTATTCTGCCTCAGTTATATGCCGTGGTTGTAACTTAGTTTCTCTACAGCTAGACTATGACTGGCTGAGAAGAAATATGAGCATAAAAGAACAAAAGTAATTTAGATTGCTGTGCTAATATACTGCTATGGTGCTAAAGTTGTATTATTTAAACATTATTTATAAACCTATTAGATTATTGACTTCCCAGGTTTGAAATTCCTTTCTGAATGTTTCTAAGCTTTCCATTACTAAATTTTTCTACATGGTATTATATAATGCAGTATATGTATCTGTGTTCATTCTTTTATAGATGTGTTTTCTTAAGAAGGGGTGTACTATTGATCTCCATTCCATACAATAAGAAAGAAACTGTACATTATTTTCCTTTCCAAACAAACCAAATCGATGTACAGAATGACTGTTTGCTACTAGCTGAAATTGCAGCAGAGGGTACACTTGCCTTATTAAGATGAAATTTCTGTTTTTATTTATTTTTTGGGGAAAAAACTTTATTCCCAAATAAAGAATTAGTCTAGGGACCTGGGGCATCAGTGCTGCCATATTGAATAGAGAAGTGAGCAAGATAAATATTATAGCTTATATATTAGTTTTATTTGTAGGTAGGAAAAATTGAGAAATTGGAGAAAGTATTAGTTCACATTGAAAGGTAAAACATGAAGAGGCCACTGTTAATTCAGGCTGTGCTTGTTGATTTCCAAATAACAACCTTGTCTCTGGAGTCATTAAAATTATTACTCCCCTGAGAGAAGGCCAAGTTCTCTGCCTTTGAAGCTGAATAAACCTGTATCATTTTGTTATTCTTTATGAGAAGAGTGGTCCTGAGGATCTTTAAAAAACAACAACAAAAAAGCTATCAAAGATTATCTATGCTACCTTCTTTACAAAAGTATGCAGGCACATACATTTAGTAAAATTTATTAGTTATTAAAGCAATTAAATATTATAATTCTTTGGAGCTAACATTTCTCCAAAATTTTGTCTTTTAAAGTAGTGGGAATAATTGGTTAACATTTAATGGTGTGATCTTCTTAAACAAAAGATCTTTCTGTTTCTTCTAAATATAATATTTTAAGAAATCCAAAACTATATATTCTCAATCTAGAAAGGTTATAAATATTAAACTACCTATATGATAATAGATAGAAGATGATATAAAAATTTAAAATATTGTTTTACTATTTCCCAGGAACAAATCAACACTGTGCTGCCAAAGTGTACAATTGATTTATAGCTTGACATGTAGAGAGACTTTGCCTGTCAGTACTCTGCCTGGACGGGCTAAAACACCTTTCTCCTTTAGAGGTTGTTTAGGGGACAGCTATGCAGAGCCAGCCTTGAAGATGTGTGTCTTTAAGAACTGGTGAATTTCTGTTCCCTGCTATATACACTGTATACTATAAAATCTGAGAAAATGGGTTGGGTAGGAGACAGATTTCTTTGAGAGAAATGGATTCAGAGTTACAGTTGGGTATTTGGGGAGATTGATATACTGTTATATTTAGGGAACATTTTGGGAACAAGCATGAAGTTTCATTATTACCAGTTAGTAAGAGAACTGAGGAACACTAGAATTGTTCATTTGACTGTTTAAGACATCCATTTTCTTTTTTTCTTTTTTTTTAAATTCAGTGAGGGGAGACAGAGACAGACTTCTGCATGCGCCCTGATCAGGATCCACCTGGCAAGTTAGGCAGCAATGCTCTGTCCATCTGGGGCCATTGCTCCATTGCTCCAACCAAGCTTTTCTTTGTGCCTGATGCAGAGGCCATGGAGCCATCCTCAGCACCTGGGGTCAATTCGCTCCAATTGAGCCATGGCTGCGGGGGAGGGGGGGGAGAGAAGCAAGAGGGGGAGGGGTGAAGAAGCAGATGGGTGCTTCTCCTGTGTGCCCTGATTGGAATTGAACCCAGGACATTCACATAGTGGGCTGACGCTCTACCACTGAGCCAACTGACAAGGTCCAAGACATGTACTATTGATAGGCTTTCTGGATTACACTATCTGGTATTCTCATTTAGGTAACTTTTCTTAAGAATTCTCTACACTCAAGATGTCATAGACCACTTTTTTTGCTTCTCAAGTTTCTTTAACAAGTCAATCAAATTATGAAAATGTAAATAATGTTTATGCAGATATGTACTGGGTTGGGGAATAAGTTCATAGCGTTTTTATATTTTCTTTTATTTTACAATGATTTGTTTGCTGTTTGGCAAAGGGTAAGTATTCATTCGATAAAACTCTTTCTGCTCTACAAAACTATGTTAATTGTATTTTTGAGTTATTTAATTTTTTATTAGTTTTGAGGCTTAGAAATGGAATACCCAGGAGGCAAAAATCAACATTTTCGACACCTGCTCTTCTTCGCTTTTCATTGAGGTCAAAAAGCTGCCGAAGCAGCCCGGGACATCTGCAACGTGTATGGAGAAGGTGTCATAGGCGAGTCTACAGCACGGAAATGGTTTGCAAAGTTCAAAAATGGCGACTTTGACGTCGATGACACGTGCCGCAGCGGAAGGCCTTCTGAATTCGATGAAGAACTGGGAAATGCTCGAAAAGAATGCCACGGTCAACAAGGAGCTCTACATTGCCCAGCTACACCGCGTGAATGAGGCTATTTGACTGAAAAGACCTGATCGACATGGTCAAACCATACTCCTTCACGACAACGCCAGGCCCCATGTTGCACAAGTCATCAAAACCGCACTCCAAGAGCTCGAATGGGAGGTCCTTCAGCATCCGCTGTATTCTCCGGACCTTGCACCGACCGATTACCATCTTTTCCGCTCCCTGTCAAACCATATGAAGGGCGTTACCTTCGATAACAAAGAGGTCCTTAAAAACTGGCTCAACAACTTCTTTGACACCAGACCAGGCGATTTTTGGTGGAACGGCATCAACAAATTGGTCGAGAGGTGGGAAGAGGTTGTAAACAGCAACAGTGAATATATAATTGATTAACTTATTGATATAATTATTGTTTTTTGTTTAAATAAAAGTCTTCGGTAAAAACGCTACGAACTTATTCCCCAACCCAATATTTATGTTAACTCTGAGGGTTTTTTTGATTTTCCTCTAGTCCATTTAAAAAAGTTACACATTTCTTGGGTGATGTTAAGAAGCATTTGATTAGCTTGTAAAATAGGATATAAGGAAAAAAACAGTTAACTTGGTAGGTGAAAAAAATATATAGTTTAAGAAGTCAAATTCAGAATTTGGAAAGGGCTCATTTCACCACCCTGTTTCTAATACTTGGTCATAATTTTATCTGTAATAACTTTTATTTAAACATAAATAATCTCTAAGAAGAATCAATGCTTTTTTTCTTTAGAGCCCACACTTATCATAGCTAAGTATTTTAGATCTTACTGTTATGCTTCAATTAAAAACAAAGTTATGGCCCTGGCCAGTTGGCTCAGTGGTAGAGCGTCGGCCTGGCGTGCGGAAGTCCCAGGTTCGATTCCCGGCCAGGGCACACAGGAGAAGTGCCCATCTGCTTCTCCACCCCTCCCCCTCTCCTTCCTCTCTATCTCTCTCTTCCCCTCCCACAGCCGAGGCTCTATTGGAGCAGAGATGGCCTGGGCGCTGGGGATGGCTCCATGGCCTCTGCCTCAGGCGCTAGAGTGGCTCTGGTCACAACAGAGCGACGCCCTGGAGGGGCAGAGCATCGCCCCCTGGTGGGCATGCCGGGTGGATTCCGGTCGGGCGCATGCGGGAGTCTGACTGCCTCCCTGTTTCCAGCTTCAGAAAAATATTAAAAAAAATAAAATAAAAATAAAAACAAAGTTATATTTGGTTTCCCATACAAATAAAAGTACATTAAAATAAAAATTGAAGGAAGAGAAGTACAAGTTGAGCAGTTTGTATCTTATTTCTTGCTTTTTAAAAATTATAATTATATTGTTTTATTATATTTTATAACATTTCTATTCTAAATCTTATGCATCTATTTTGATTCCTATTCATATGGATTTAGTTCCTGTAATTATTTACTTTAGGTATTCCATTTCATGTATCTTCTTTTATTTATTTATTTATTTATTTATTTATTTATTTATTCATTTTAGAGAGGAGAGGGAGAGACAGAGAGAGGGAGAGAGGAGAGACAGAGAGAGAGAAGGGGGGGAGGAGCTGGAAGCATCAACTCCCATATGTGTCTTGACCAGGCAAGCCCAGGGTTTCGAACAGGCGACCTCAGCATTCCCAGGTCAACAGTTTATCCACTGTGCCACCACAGGTCAGGCATCATGTATCTTCAAGTTGAATAAATGAAATTAAAGGACATTTAGGACTTTACTTTTCTCATCTTCTAGAGTATTCATCAAGGTAAATAAAAGATGGAAATATTGGCACCAGAATTTATTTATTTATTTCAATTACAGTAAATGTATTGGAGTTACATTGGTTAATAAAATTATATAGGTTTCAAGTGTAGCTTTCTATGATATTGCTATGAGTATATTGCACTGTGTACCCACCACCCAAAGTCAAGTCATTTCTGTCACCATAGATTTGGCCGCCTGTACCCTTTACTATACCCTTTTTCCCTTCCCTCTGGTAACCAGCATACCTTTGTCTGTGTCTATGAGTTTCAGTTTTATATCCCACATATGAGTGAAATCATATGGTTTTTCACTTTTTTCTTTTTGTAATTTTTATTAATTTTTAATTTATTGTAGTTACATGGATTATGTGTCCCACTGGACATAACTTCCTCACCCCCGACTGTGTCCCTTTCTATACACCTTTTCCCTCCCTCTTCCTATCTCTTTCCCCCTTCATTCTAGCATTTGCTGTCCTTGTTATCTATACCTCAGTGTTATGTATATATCGTTTCACTAATCCCTTTACATTCTCTGATCCCATCCCCTCATCCCCCTTCCCTTTGACAGCTGTCCCTCTGCTAACTGTGACCCACCTTTTCCTTTATTCCATTCCTCAGTTCACTTTGTTCATTAGATTCCACATATATGTGAGATCATACGATATTTTTCTTTCTCTGTCTGGCTTATTTCACTTAGCATAATAATCTCCAGGTCCATCCATGCTGTCACAAACGGTAGATTTCCTTCTTTTCACAACTGCATAGTATTCCATAGTATATATGTGCCACTGCTTTTTAATCCACTTGTCCACTGATGGACACTTGGGCTGTTTCCAGATCTTGGCTATTGTAAACAATGCTGATAAACATTAGGGGTGCATTTATTCTTTTGAATCAGTGATCTGGTATTCTTAGGATATATTCCTAGAAGTGGGATGGCTGGGTCAAAAGGCAGTTCCATTTTTTATTTTTTGAGGAAACCAGATACAGTTATTCACAGTGGTTGCACCAGTCTGCATCACCAGCAATTCAGGAGGGTTCCCTTTTCTCCACACACTTGCCAGCACTGATTGTATGTTGTTTTGTTAATGAGCGCCATTCTGACAGGTGTGAGGTGGTATCTCATTGTGCTTTTAATTTATATTTCTCTGATGACTAGTGACATTGAACAAATTTTCATATGCCTATTGGCCATCTGTATGTCTTCTTTGGAGAAGCATATATTCAGTTCTTTTGCTCATTTTTAATTGGACTGTTTACCTTTCTGGTGTTGAATAATAGAAGTTCTTTATAAATTTGGTTATTAACCCCTTATCAGATGTTTTGACAAATATGTTCTCCCATTGTGTGGGTTATCTTTTTATTTTATTCATGGAGTCTTTTGCTGTGCAAAACTTTTTAGATTGATATAGTCCCATTTGTCATCCTGTCCTTTATCTCACTTGCCCATGGAGATAAATCAGCAAAAATATTGCTATGAGATATTAAAGAGTTTACTGCCTATATTTTCTTCCAAGATGTTTATGGTTTCACTACTTACATTTAAGTCTTTTATCCATTTTGAGTTTATTTTTGTGATTGGCATAAGTTGGTAGTCTAGTTTCATTTTTTTGCATGTACCCGTCCAATTTTCCCAACACCATTTACTAGAAACTGTCTTAATCCATTGTATGCTCTTACCTTTTTTGTCAATTATAAATTGACTGTAAAGGCGTAGGTTTGTTTCCGGGTTCTCTGTTCTGTTCCATTGATCTGTATGCCTGTTCTTATGCCAGTAGCAAGCTGGTTTGAGTATAATGGCCTTGTAGTATAACTTGATATCAGGAATTGTGATACCTCCCACTTTATTCTTCATTTTCAAGATTGCTTAGGCTATTCATGTTCTTTTTTGGTTCCGTATAAATTTTTGGAATATTTGTTCTATATCTTAGAAGTTTGCCATTGGTATTTTTTTAGAATTGCATTGAATTTATAGATTGCTTTGGGTAACATAGACATTTTAATGATGTTTATTCTTTCTATCCATGAAAACAGTACATGCTTCCACTTGTTTGTATCTTCCTTGATTTCTTTTATCAATGTTTTATAATTTTCCGAGTACAAGTATTTTACCTCCTTGGTTAAATTTATTCCTAGGTATTTTAATTTTTTGTTGCAATAGTGAAGGAGATTGTTTCCTTAATTTCTCTTTCAGACAGTTTATTCTTGTTGTGTTAAAATGCCATTGATGTCTGAATATTAATTTTATATCCTGCCACCTTGCAGAATTCATTTATCAGGTCTAGTAGCTTTTTGACTGAGACTTTAGGGTTTTCTATGTACACTATCATGTCATCAGTGAATAATGACAGTTTTACTTCTTCTTTTTCAATTTGAATGCCTTTTATTTCTTCTTCTTGTCTGATTGCTGTGGCTAGGACTTCTAGAATTATGTTGTATAAGAGTGGTGAAAGGAGGCACCACTGCCTTGTGCCTGATCTTAAGGGGATTGCTTTTAACTTTTGCCCATTGAGTATGATGTTGGCTGTATGAGTATGTGGATTTGAGTATGTGGGTTTATCATAGATGGCCTTTATCATGTTGAGGTATGTTCCCTGTATTCCCACTTTGCTGAGAGTTTTGATCATAAATGGTTGCTGGATTTTATCAAATGCTTCGTCTGCATCTATTGATATTATCATGTGATTTTTATTCTTCCTTTTGTTTATGTGATGAATTACATTGATTGATTTGTGAATATTGTACTAACCTTGCCTCCCCAGAATGAATCCCACTTGATCATGATGTATAATTTTTTTCATGTATTGCTGGATCTGTTTTGCTAATATTTTGCTGAGAATTTTAGAATCTAGGTTCATCAGGGATATTGGATTATAGTTTTTTTTTTTTTTCTCTTTGTAGTATCTTTACCTGGTTTTGGAATGAGGATTATCCTTGCCTTATAAAAGGAGCTTGGAAGTCTTCCCTTCTCCTGTATTTTTGAAATAGCTTGAGAAGGCTTGGTGTTAGTTCTTCTTTGAATGTTTGGTAAAATTGACCTGTTAAGCCATTTGGTCCAGGACTTTTGTTTGCTGGGAGTTTTTAATTTTTTTTATTTTTCTGAAGCTGGAAACAGGGAGGCAGTCAAACAGACTCCTGCATGCGCCTAACCAGGATCCACCCAGCACACCCACCAGGGGACAATGCTCTGCCTGTCCAGGGCGTCACTCTTTTGCGACCAGAGCCACTCTAGCGCCTGGGGCAGAGGCCATGGAGCCATCCCCAGCGCCCGGGCCATCTTTTGCTCCAATGGAGCCTCGGCTGTGGGAGGGGAAGAGAGAGACAGAGAAGAAGGAGAGGAGGAGGGGTGGAGAAGCAGATGGGTGCCTCTCTTGTGTTCCCTGGCCAGGAATCGAACCCAGGACTTCTGCATGCCAGGCCGACACTCTACCTCTGAACCAACCAGCCAGGGCTGATTCTTTCAGATTGAGTTTTGGAAGATTATATGTTTCTAGAAATTTATTCATTTCACCTAGGTTATCTAATTTTTTGGCATACAGATCTTCATAGCATTTTCTTACAATCCTTTGTATTTCTGTGGTGTCAGTTGTTACTTCTTCACTTTCACTTCTAATTTTATTTATTTGAGTCCTCTCTCTTTTTTTCTTGATGAGTCCAGTTAAAGGGTCATCAATGTTTATTTTTTAAAAAAAACAGCTCTTGGTTTCATTGATCTTCTGTATTGCTTTTAGACTCTATATCAGGGGTCCCTAAACTACGGCCCGCAGGCCGCATGCAGCCCTCTGAGGCCATTTATCTGGCCCCTGCCGCACTTCTGGAAGGGGCACCTCTTTCATTAGTGGTCATCCGCATCCTGTGTTCCTGGAGTCCTGTATGTGGCGGCATCGCTCACATACAGTACTACTTCCAGTGACGCGGGACGCACGCGTCACGGCTCCGGAAGTGCGTCATATCACTTGTTACGGCTAGCATTGACAAATATGGAACCGGACATTGACCATCTCATTAGCCAAAAGCAGGCCCATAGTTCCCATTGAAATACTGGACAGTTTGTTGATTTAAATTTACTTGTTCTTTATTTTAAATATTGTATTTGTTCCCGTTTTGTTTTTTTACTTTAAAATAAGATATGTGCAGTGTGCATAGGGATTTGTTCATAGTTTTTTTTATAGTCTGGCCCTCCAACAGTCTGAGGGATAGTGAACTGGCCCCCTGTGTAAAAAGTTTGGGGACCCCTGCTCTATATCATTTATTTCTTCTCTGATCTTTATTATTTGTATTCTTCTACTGCCTCTAAGTTGTTTTTTTTTACTTCCTCTAAGTTTATTTGTTGTTCTTTTTGTAATTCTTTTAGATGCTGGGTTAAGTTGTTTATTTGAACTTTTTCTTGCTTCTTATGGTATACCTGTAATGCTATGAACTTCTCTCTCAGGGTTGCTTTTGCTATGTCCCATAAATTTTGAGTTGTTGTTTGCTCTTTTTCATTTGTTTCAAGGAAATTTTAGATTTCTTTTTTGATCTCGTTGTTAACCCATTTGTTATTTAATAACCCATGTTATTTAGCCTCCATGTATTTGAATGTTTTTCAGTTTTTCTATTGTAGTTGATTTTTAGTTTCATGCCATTTGATCAGAGAAGATGCTTGATATGATTTCAATCTTCTTAAATTTATTGAGACTTGTTTTGTCTCCAAACATGTGGTCTATTTTATCCTAGAGAATATATCATGAGCACTTGCCAAGAATGTATATTCTGCTCCTTTAAGGTGAATTGTTCTGAAGATATCTATTAAATCCCATTGATCTAGTGTGTCCTTTAAGGTTGTTGCTTCTTTGTTAATTTTCTTGTCTGGAGGATCTATCCATTGATGTTAGTGGGGTATTAAAATCCTCTACTATTATAGTATTGCCGTTGATCTCGCCCTTCATGTCCATCAAAATCTGCTTTATATATATAGGTACTTCTATATTAGGCGTATAGATATTTACACTGGTTACATCATCCTGTTAAATAGCTCCCTTTTTCATTATGTAGTGAGCTTCTTTTTCTCTTACTATAGACTTTGGTTTAAAGCCTATTTTGTCAGATAAAAGTATTTGTATCACATCTTTTTTTCATTTCCATTTGCATGAAATACTTTTTTTTTTGCATTTCTTCACTTTCAGTCTATGTGTATCTTTTTTTCTGAGGTGGTTCTCTTGTAGACAGCATATGTACAGGTCCTTTTTACTTATCCACACAGCTACCTTATGTCTTTTGATTGGAGCACTAAATCATTTACATTTAAGGTTATTAATTATATGTAGTTGTTTATTACTATTTTATTCTTTAAATCTACAATCCTCTTTTTCTCAACTTTTTTTTCCTTTGCTCTTTATACTGCAGGCCCCTTAACAGTTCTTGCAGTACTGGTTTGGTTGTAATAAAATCTTTGAGTTTTTTTTTGTTGTTGTTTGTTTGTTTTGTTTTTTGTCTGGGAGGCTTTTTATTTCTCCTTCAATTTTATTTTTATTTTTTATTTATTTATTTATTTTTTTTTCATTTTTCTGAAGCTGGAAACAGGGAGAGACAGTCAGACAGACTCCCGCATGCGCCCGACCGGGATCCACCTGGCACGCCCACCATGGGGCGGCGCTCTGCCCACCAGGGGGCGATGCTCTGCCCATCCTGGGCGTCGCCATATTGCGACCAGAGCCACTCTAGCGCCTGGGGCAGAGGCCAAGGAGCCATCCCCAGCGCCCGGGCCATCTTTGCTCCAATGGAGCCTTGGCTGTGGGAGGGGAAGAGAGAGACAGAGAGGAAAGCGCGGCGGAGGGGTGGAGAAGCAAATGGGCGCTTCTCCTGTGTGCCCTGGCCGGGAATCGAACCAGGGTCCTCCGCACGCTAGGCCGACGCTCTACCGCTGAGCCAACCGGCCAGGGCTCTCCTTCAATTTTAAACAATAGCCTTGCTGGATAAAGAAGTCTTGGTTGTAGGTTCTTGCTTTGCATCACTTTGCATATTTCTTGCCAATCCCTTCTGGCCTCAAGTGTTTCTGCTAAGTTGTGGATGTCATCCTTATGGGGTTTCCTCTGTAGGTAATTAACTGCTTTTCTCTTGTAGCTTTTAGTATTCTTTCTTTGTCTCTTAACTTTGACACTTTAATTATGATGTGTCTTGGTGTAGGCCTCCTTGGGTTCCTCTTTAATGGAACTCTCTGTGCTTCTTGAACTTGTGTGACTTTTTCCTTCATCAATTTAGGGAAATTTTCAGCTATGATTTCTTCAAACAGTTTCTCCATTCCTTGTTCATTCTCTTCTTCTTGCGGATGTTGTTTCTTTTCATGTTTTCACAGAGCTCTCATAGAATTTCCTCAGACTTTTTGAGACTCTTCTTTTTGCTGCTCTGCTTTTTTGCTTTCATTTATCTTGTCCTCTAAATTGCTGATCTATCCTCGGCTTCATCCAGCCTGCTATTGATTCCTACTGGTGTAGTCTTCATTTCTGATATTGTATTTGTCATTTTTAACTGGTTCTTTTCTTATGATTTCAAAGTCCTTTTTGGTGTTTGCTATCTCTTTATTAAGGTTCTCATTATGTCCATCCATTGTTGCTCTAAGCTCTTTGAGCATCCTAAAAATGATTGTTTTAAACTCTGCATCTGGTAGTTTAGTTACTTCTATCTCATTCAGTTCTCTTCCTGGGATATCTCTTGTTGATTTATTGAGTCACATTTCTCTGTCTGCCCATTTTGTCTGTGTATTAGGTAGTGTTGTTTGACTTTGGAATTTTTGTGTGGTCTTTATGAAGAAGATGGGCTCCGTGGTACTGTCCTCCAGGCCACTTGTTTTCTTTGTTCTATGAATGCTTCTTGAGGGTACTGTTTTTCCTCTTGTTGTATGGGAGTATTAGATGCAGTTGTCTTTTCATGGGTACATTTATTCCTTCAAGCTGGCTGGCTCTCATGGTCAACCTTGATTATGTGTATTACACACTGTGCAATGCCTGCCCTGTTGGGCGTATTTATTCTCCACAGTGTCTATTGCCTGCTAAACCCCATCTTTGGGTGTGCTGCTTGTGTAAGTAGTTGAGTCTAGGATTGGTGCTGTCTGCCACCTAGTACTAGTAGTGTTGGTTCTAGTTCTTCTTGAGTTGCCATCAGCTATTGTTTGTAACCCGCTGTGGGCTACCAGTCTGCAGTTATTGCATTTTTTGCTGTTTGTATCTGTGTTTTTTGTTTTGGGGTACTGTGAGAGGGGCCAACCTTTGTAGCAGGATCAGCTTCCTCCTGCTTAGAGATGACAAGAGTTCCGTAAAAGCTCCAAGCTCTTTAAAATTTGTCTCCAGTTTTCAGCTTCTCCTCCTCCTTTTGCAGCTGCCTGGTCTTCCCACAGAATTTTCTGTAGTGAGACTATACTGTGGGTTGAGATTGGCCTCACCCAATCAACCCCTCCACAGGTTGCACACATGGTGGGTTAGGGAAGCTGAGGTTGTGAATACAGCATTTTTGGAACCCCCTCCTTCAGGGGGTTCTTGGTCAGGAACTCAGTACAGGGAATGAGGCCCCTACTCCAGAGCTTGATCCCTCAGCCACTGATGGATACTCAAATTTTATTTCTCCCCAACAAGGTGAGCAGCAATTTCAGACTGAGTGTGACTGACAGTCCCCTCCACAGAAGTTATTTTAGCTGTTGAAACCTGGCCTCAGGGAGGAAGACTGAGATTTCTCTCCTGGGGCTGACTGTGCCCCTGCCTATGGTGGCTAAGCCCCTTGACTAGATCCAGTACTAGACTCATAGGGACCCACACTTTAAATGTCCATTCTCCAAGTCTCTCTCCTTTCCTCCTGTGGAATCTAGCCTTGCAGGACAGAATATCTAGCTCCCAGGCTGGCTGACTGTGAAGCTCCACCCTACCCAATGCACACAAGCCACTGTGCCAGTGCTGATCAGAGAGAGTGGAACTCTGTTGTGGACTGTAAATGGCAAAAAGCCATTATAGATTCGAGGCTTAGCAAAAGGCTAAGTTCTCCCCTCTCCACCTCCATATTGGCTATGAAGCTGAGTATTTGCACCCACTTCATTTGCTTCCTTGACTTGCTGGAAGCAATTTACACGCCCTTCCTCTGACTCTTTGTTTGTTTTCAGATGTTGGTAGATTTCACTATTGCATCCTATTTATGCCTTGGGAGAGTTCCTGTTTTAAGCCTTGGATATGTAACTTTGTATCAAGGACTTCCTTGATTTGCATATGGCTATATAATAAAGCAAACTGGGGCTATGGGGCACTTGGATATTGCCATTGGCATTTTGAAGAGTCCTCCTGGTCCCATTTTTTCTTGATGAGTATGTTTCCTTAATTCTGCACTGTTATTAGGAGCTGCGCAGGTCCGTGGCAAGTGGTGCCCGAACAGAAGACTTGAGTATGAGTATGAGGAAACTAAAACTGAAGGAAGGTGATGGAACTCCCCAAAGTGAAGTGCGCACAATGAGTAAAGAAAGTTTTTGGGGAAAGTGTAGTCGGGAGTAAAAGATTATGGGACAGATAGGGTAAAAAATAAGGGACCTTTTTGTAGGGGAAACAATAAATTGCTTTACTTGTTTTCCTGTTGTAGAAAGACAGGATGATACAGGGAGACTAGTGCAAGAACATGAACCTGTACCTTTTAGAACTCTGAAAGAGCTTAAACCTGCTTGTGTTCAGTATGGGCCTACTGCCCCTTTTTCACTTGGTTTATCAGATACTATTAGTGCAAAGGTTCTTCCCCCAAAGAACTGGAAGGTGATTGCTCGTGCTTGTCTCTCTGGGAGTGATTATTTGCTGTGGAAATTGGATTTTCATGAAGGGGCTGTTGAGGTAGGGGAGAAATCTCAGCATAGTCAACCTGAGCCACCGGTTACAGCAACTATAGAATTTGAGAATGGATAGGAGACTCAGGTATTAGAAAAGTTACAGCTTTTCCTGTCATGGTCTGATTTTCTTTAATGTTTTAATTATAATCTTCTGAGCTATTATTTTGTTTCTTTCTTATTCTTTGCCTGGAAATTGAGGCAGGGGACCTCTGTTGGCTCTGACTATAGAAAATATCCCAGCAGCTGCCGAGAGCAAGTTTTCTCGGGGAGATTTTGTTTAGTCACATCCTTCAGTCCCTCTGTCTGAAAATGCCCTGACTAATATCAGGCAGGCATCTTTCTAATCTGGATGTGCTCTGAAATCCCAGGTTTCTCTCTGGTTTGTCTGGTTCATCTAATTCTTGTTTCTGTTTAGTCATTGTTTAATGTTGTCTAATATGTGTCTGTTTTTAAGGCCTGAATTGTTCTCTCTTTTTTTGCACGCAAAAATTGGAAATGCTGGCTCTAATATTTAGAAAAAAATAAAATGTTTTTAGAAATCGTATGGAGCACTCATTTAAATTTAAATAGAATAGAATGTAGATCCTTAAGACTTACTGATTTGGTTAGTGCATTGTGAGGTGTGTTCAGAGTTAGAAGCCAAATAGCAATTCAAGTATTAGGATCAAAGTTATATGTTATACTTGTGTTTTTTGTGTGTAAATTGTCTTGTTTATGTGTAAGGTTATACTCAGTTAGGCAAAATAAAGGAATTGAGCAAAATTAAGCAGGGGCCTAATAAGTTATTTCAAGAATTTGTCTCATGACTAATTCAGGCAGTTAGAAGAATAGTGTAAGAATGCTAATTCTGCTTCTCAGGCCACATCCTACAAAAGGGGCCTCAAGGAAATTGATGATTTGGCTCCTTTGATTTTGCCAATTGGATTAAAAAAATAGGTCAGGAATGCCCTGAAATGGAACTAACAATACAAGGGTATAAATTTAAAGGACCTTTAGATACTGGAGCTGATGTTTCTGTTATTGCTAAGCTACATTGGCCTCCTTCCTGGCCCACTCATGCAGCAGCCACAGAATTACAAGGTATAGGGCAGAGTAAATCCCCTCAACAAAGTTGTAGTTTTTTACAATGGGAAGATAAAGAATGTCATTCTGGATTTTTTTAAGCCTTATGTGCTCCCTGGATGGCCAGTTAATTTGTGCAGTAGAGATATTTTGAAAAATATGGGAGTGTTGCTTGTCAGTCCTAATAGTTTAGTCAGTACTCAGATGCTTAATCAGGGATTTTTGCCCACTAAGGGGTTAGGAAAAGAACATCGGGGAATTCTCACCCTCATAAAGGTGGCACCCAATACCAGAAGGTGTGGATTAGGATATCAAAATTTGGCATGGAGGCCTTGGTGGCTCCTGCTACACCAATGGTGCATTGTGCAGACTCAGTTACTTGGAAATCAGATAATCCTGCATGGGTAGACCAATGGCCCCTTTCTCAGGAGAGACTTAAGGCAGCTGCTCAATTTGTACAAGAGCAGCTACAGCTTGGGCACATTGAACCATCTAATAGCCCACAGAATATGTTTATTATTTGTCATTAAAAAGAAATTGGGAAAATGGAGGCTATTACAAGATTTGAGAGCAATAAATAAGACTATAAAAATGAAGGGTCCTCTCCAGTTAGGACTCCCTTCTCCTACTGCCATTCCATGGAATTATCACCTTGTAATTATTGACTTGAAGGATTGCTTTTTTTTTTTTTGTATTTTCTGAAGCTGGAAACAGGGAGAGACAGTCAGACTCCCACATGCACCCGGCACGCCCACCAGGGGGCGATGCTCTGTCCCTCCGGGGCGTCGCTCCATCACGACCAGAGCCACTCTAGCGCCCGGGGCAGAGGCCAAGGAGCCATCCCCAGCACCTGGGCCATCCCCGCTCCAATGGAGCCTTGCTGCGGGAGGGGAAGAGAGAGACAGAGAGGAAGGAGAGGGGGAGGGGTGGAGAAGCAGATGGGTGCCTCTCCTGTGTGCCCTGGCCGGGAATCGAACCTGGGACTCCTGCACGCCAGGCTGACGCTCTACCACTGAACCAACCGGCCAGGGCCAAGGATTGCTTTTTTACTATTTCTTTAAACCTGCATGATTGCAAGCATTTTGCATTCAGTGTTCCTTCATTTAATTTGTAGGCTCCAATGTAGCCATACCAGTGGAGAGTTTTGCCTCAAGGTATGACTAACAGTCCTACCTTGTGAAGGCAGCACCCTAAGGCATACATAATTCATTATATGGATAATATTCTTATCGCTCATCCAGATAAAGACACTGTGTTGACCATTTTGCAACAACTAGAATATTCTTTGAAAGAGTCAGGACTTTATATAGCTCCTGAAAAGGTAGGTACAGCAATCTTTACCTTTTTCTTATTTAGGACAAATTATTGAGGGACAACAAATTTGCCCACAGAAAATAGAAATCAAGACAGATCATTTGTGAACTTTAAATGATTTTCAGAAACTATAAGGAAACATTAATTGGCTTAGACCTTCCTTGAAATTAACTACTAGAGAACTAAAGCCACTTTTTGATATTCTTAGAGGCTCGGTTGAACCAGCTTCTCCTCAACTACTTACAGCTGCAGGACAACAAGCTTTAAAGCTTGTAGAAAAAGCCTTGCAACAAGCACAACTAAAATGCATTAATCCTGAAGAATCAATTGCCTTACTAATTTGTCCCTGAAGTTACACTCCAATGGGACTATTGTGGCAAGCTTCAGGTCCTATTGAATGGATTCATTTAGCTGTTACTCCTAAGAAAGTATTATCTCCATATTTTGATCTTGTCACCTTGATTATCAAAGGGTGTAGGTGACTCTTACAGTTTATAGGTTTTGAGACTCAAATTATTGTTTCTTTTTTCAAAGCATCAACAACAATGGCTCTAGGAAACTTCCACTAAATGGCAAATTGCTTTTGCAAATTTTTTTTTAGAGATTTTTTTTATATAAATAAATTTTTATTTATTTATAGAACTAGAATATTTTAATGGGGTGACATCAATAACTCAGGGTACATATATTCAAAGAAAACATGTCCAGGTTATCTTATCATTCAATTCTGTTGCATACCCATCACCCAAAGTCAGATTGTCCTCCTTCACCTTTTAGCTTTTGCAAATTTTACAGGCCAAATTGATTCTCACTACTGATAAAATAGTTCAATTTTCAATAACAACTACATTTGTATTTCCTAAAACAATTGTTAATGAGCCCATTCCTGAAGCACCTACAGGCTTAATAATCAATGGACAACTTTATACTGAAACAGTCACCTTAAAATCAGCACAAATACTAGAATTACATGCCATTATCATGGCTTTTAGCATTTGCCATGTTCCTCCTTTAATCTATATACAGACAGCAAATATTTACTTATGGTTGTTTCCACTATAGAGACTGCTGTCTTAGGGACAACTGCTGATGAACAATTTCAGCAGTTTCTCCTTCTTCAAAGACTTGTACGCCAACATAGAGCTCCATGTTTTATAGGACATATTAAAGCTCACACCATGCTCCCTGGAGCTTTAGCACAAGGGAATGCTCTTGTTGATCAAGCTACCCATAAGAAAATTATTGGAGCAACCATGACAGATCAAGCAATCCAGTTTCATACTATTCATCACCAGAATGCTGCAGCCCTGTGTAAACAGTTTCAACTTTCTCGGGAAGCAGCACAGCAGATTGTCCAAGGTGTCCTATACTACAATCTGTCCCTTCATTTGGAGTTAACCCTCAAGTACTCCTACCAGGACAACTTTGGCAAATGGATGTTACTCATATACCTTCATTTGGCAAACAGTCTGTTGTCCATGTTACAGTGGATACTTATTCTGGATTTATAGTAGCTTCTGCCAGAACAGGAGAGGCTGCTAAACATGTTATAGCTCATTGTTTGTGTGCATTTTCTATTATTGGACTTCTTGAGTGATTAAAACTGACAATGCTCCTGCATATGTAGCAAAAGCATTTACTGTATTTTGTAAACCTTTCAAATTATGGGTATTTCTTAAAATCTTTAAAGTCAAGGTATTATTAAAGTGTATCCAGCAAATATTTAAGGTCAATTTAAAAAATATAAAAGGGGGAGTCATATCCTGAAACTCCTATGGGTCTACCTTATCATGCTTTTTACTTTAAATAAAAATTTTCTTTTGAATGCTGATGAACAAGAGATACCAAATCCTTTTCTCCTGCAAACTTCTATCTTCTTTTATTTGATCCAGCTAATAACACTGTTGTGTTTTTTTCCAAATAGCTCCAGATATATGGAAAAGTTTTATATAGGCGATGGGGATCCTCAAACCCTCAGCGAGATCTCTGAGCATAGCTTTTAAGGTACCAAGAGGTGAAATACCAGCTCTTGGGATATGCCCTTAAAGGCTCCAGCACCCCAAAGGGGTCTCATAGGACTCCATCTGGGCCCTGCTTCAAGAGTGGAAAGGAAGGTCATTGAGTCAAAGCCTGCCAGGCTTACATGCCTCTTCTGTGAGGAAACAGGGACACTGGAAGGTGGGCTTCCCCCTCGCTCCTCTAAGGGTTCAGTCTTTTCCAGCCCTGCTCCAGCCACCTGTGACCTAACCTTGTCCAGAATGCTGGGATTTGCCACTGAAGGCTGAAGGTGCCCAGGACATTCAGCCCCATCTATGACACTGTGGATGAGCCTAGGGTCTTTCTTCCAAGAAACAGGTAAACTGATCTCATTTGTACAAGGGCCACTTAACTATGTCTTGCCTGAATAGTCAGGTTTTTTATTCTTCCCTCGAAGATCTCTGTTGTGAGTGTTGATAGTCCTATTTTCTGCTGCTTTGTTTAATATATAGTTTTTCTTTATTCCTCCTGCCTCAATGCCCCATTCATATTTTAGGCTGGGACCTACTCCTAATTTAGAGCTCCTTTTTTCCCAACTTATAAATTTACTCTACCACCCAGCTTAGTGTATCCCAAGGTTCTCTTCACCAAGCCACGGTTGCAGAGCACCAGGGAAAAGCACCCTGGTCTCATCTCTCCAGGTTGAGGAGAACAGAAGCTCCATCTCCACATATGCTGCAGATGGCTTTTCCAGTCTACCTGAATCATTACCGGCTAGAAGCAGCAGTCACTGGGACTTGGACGCTAGCTGCAAAGTATAGAAATATGACAACAATTCCAGTTCCATGCAGACTTTTCCTGAATGTGGACTTTTCCTGGACTACTTCTCCTGTGACATCTCCTAATGGACTGAACTGGGGTTAGGTTGCATTTTCAGGGATTTGGAATAGTATTGATGCCAATTTGGACTTGGTGAACATGTTAAAGACAATACTCTTTTATAGATTCTTGTTATATTGGCCAAGAATTGCTTAAAGGCTTTAATCACTGTAATGTATTAGAATGTTTGTTTGGGTATCTGTTAGCATTGGTTATACTAATTTTGTGTTTGTTTTGTATTTTTTCAGTCTGCCTCCAAATTAGAATCTGGGAAACTAGGAAATATCAATAAGATGAGTGTAAGTCTCAGCACACAAATTAAAAATTAAAAAGAAAAGAAAAGGGGTGTATGTGGTGGACCGTAAATGGCAAAAAGCCATTATAGATTCGAGGTTTAGCAAAAGGCTAAGTTCTCCCCCCTCCACCTCCATATTGGCTATGAAGCTGAGTATTTGCACCCACTTCATTTGCTTCCTTGACTTGCTGGAAGCAATTTATCAATACATGCCCTTCCTCTGACTCTTTGTTTGTTTTCAGATGTTGGTAGATTTCACTATTGCATCCTATTTATGCCTTGGGAGAGTTCCTGTTTTAAGCCTTGGATGTATAACTTTGTATCAAGGACTTCCTTGATTTGTATATGGCTATATAATAAAGCAAACTGGGGCTATGGGGCACTTGGATATTGCCAATGGCATTTTGAAGAGTCCTCCTGGTCCCATTTTTTCTTGATGAGTATGTTTCCTTAATTTTGCACTGTTATTAGGAGCTGCACAGGTCCACAGCAGAACTCGCTTTAGCTGAGCTTGGTGTAAGGAGCTTTTCCTTATGATACTACTCTAGCAAGGGTTTTTGGGTCCTGAACCAATGCTTTCCACAGCTGGCTCCTGGATGTGCCAGCCCTGGGCCTCCATGGTGGAAGCCCCGCACAGACCAGTGGGAGACACTGCCCATGAGTGGTGCTCAGCAACCTTCTTGGAGCTAAAGCAATTCAGAGTTTGTGGTTGCCTCTATTGAACCCAGGCACACATGGACATCATACCAGGTGTATACCTAGGATAGCTTTTACCCACTCTGGTCCTGGGGAAAAGTCTGCTTAGATGGCCATGTTTTCCTGAGTTTTACTTCATGCAGCCTGTCTGCTGTCTGCTTGTTGGGCTCAGCAGCTGAACAAACCTCTGCTAGAGTCTAGAGCCGTGATGGCGAACCTTTTTATAAAAACCGCCCACTTTTGCAGTGCTGGTCAATCTGATCCTTCCCACCCACCCTTGGGTGTTCTAGCTTTCATGGTGGGCCAATCATGGCACCGGCACTACCCACCATAAACTGGAACACCCACTTGTGCGGGGAGGGACCAGGTTGACCAGCACTGCAAAAGTGGCTGGTTTTTATTAAAAGGTTCACCATCATGGGTCTAGAGCCTGCAGCAATTCTCAATTAGGCAGGGTAGTGGGTGTGGCTCTGTCCCTTGGCCCCAGGTGTCAATCTGTCCAGACTTTCTCAGGCCTGGTGGGTGTGGCCATTGAGACCCAGAGGTGTGGACTGCCCCCTCTCAGGACAGTTTCAGCTGAGTCTCTTGTGAGGTGGAAGCAACGGTCATAGACTCCGGAGAGTGTGGGAGGAGCTCGGGTCTCAACACCAGAAAATTGAGTCACTGATTCACCTCTTGCTTCCTGGCCTCTCAGAACAACCTGTCTCTATGACTGGGGTAGGAGAGACCCTGAGGGTATAGCAGCTACTTTTCCCCAGGCTGATGCTGCACAAAGGGGATGCCCACCCAAAAAAGTTGGCGACTGCAGTACTGGAGAATGATTCAGCATGGGGATTCGGTGGCCATCCCCCACAGTGTCTCTCCCTGGGCCTCCAACTTTACACTCTCCTCCTGCAACTCCAGTCCTGTAAGCTCTCCCCCAGCCAGAGCCCCGGGTAAGTGGCTGTGAATGAGGTTTTCTGCGCCCGAGAGGTGTGTCTCTCTCTCCCGGACAAAAATCGGCTCTTTTCACAGTTAAATGCTGTCTGGGTGCCTCTTCTAGGCTCTGGGGTTCTAGACTGGGTTTCTGGTTCTGGGGCTGAGGACCCACACCTCTCAGGGCAACCCACCTCAAAGTGAGAGTGCCTCTGGGCTGATGCTTGCTCCTGGGAGCGAGGCAGCCGTTTCCGTGTCTCTGCCCTTCCTACCAGTCTCAGTGTGGCTTCTGTGATCCTTGGTTATAGAATTCTCTTCATTTAGTCCAAAGTTGGTTTTTCAAGATGATTGTTCTTAAATTAAGTTGCACTCCATTTTGGTCCTGGGAGGCGGTGGTTGGAACGTCTGCCTACTCCGTTGCCATCTTTCTTCTTCTTAGCTTTTTTCTTAGCATAATATTCTCAAGGTGTTGTCACAAATAACAGAATTTATCTTTTCTTATAGCTGCATAGTATTCCATAGTATACATATGACATCTTTTATCCAGTTCTCTATTGAAGGACACTTTGTTTGTTTCCATGCCTTGGCCACTCTGAATAATGCTGCAATGCACTTAGGGGTGTGAATACCTTTGTAAATTTTGTTTTTGAGTTTTTTGGTTAGATATGCAAAACAGGGATTGCTGGGTTATATGGTAAGTCTATTCTTAATTTTTTGAGGAACTGTCATACTGTTCAGAGAAGAATTATGTCTATTTGTATATCCTTATCCTTTTTAATTGGACTGTTTGGCTTTCTTTCTATATATAAATACTAGAAAGCCTGGCGGTCATATGAAATGACTGCTGTTCTAGATATTATAAATTGTAATTAAAATGATTTGTGCAAAAGTGTCTGCTAATTCAAACTGAATTACCCAAGGCAGGCAGCGAGGACGCCCCTTTGCTTAGTGCCCCACGGGGTTTCCCCCTTCTACTTGCTTAATTGCTTAAAGTAGAGTGCAATGAAGGAAACCACTGGTGGTACATTTCTTAAGAGCCACCACTAGCTCAATAAATAAAGGTGATTTAAATAATAAAATGTTAATTCACATGTCAAAGATCTCTTTGTACACAACATTTCCTGTGTAGATCTTTCCATCATTTTTTACAATGTTTCCATACTTGCAACGTTGAGAAAATCCTTTCTTGCCACGGTCAAATTGATTAGTTTCTAACTTGAAGTTTAAGGACTGATAGTGTACACATTTAATATTCATGTCACCAGAGGAATGCTCAAAAATTAAAGTTTCTCCATTTAAAACTGTTTTAATTCTTTTTGCGTTTCGGTCAGCATTACTCTGTCATTCTTTTGCATTTCTCTCCTGCCTTTGTTCAAGGGACTCATTTTGTCGAGACAGGCTTTTTTGTCTTGCATCTGAGGCAAGCCTTGTTTCTTTATGCTCACCAGTCTCATTTTGCCGAGAAAAACGCATTTGCTCTGCGACTGAAGCAAGCCTTGTCTTTCTCTGCTCAGTGGTTTCTTTTTGTCGAGAAAGCCGTTTTTGTGCAGCTTTAGCTCCTTTTCTCTCCTCTTCAGTGCTGTATTTTCTAGGAGGCATTCTTAAAAGAAATTACGTTAAGACGTAGTTTTTATGTAAAACAGATGATTGCCAATGCAAACAAATGTTCACCTTCCCCCTGACACGCTCAATTTGCGTTCAGCCTTAAATTGTTTCAAAAGCAGATGATTGCCAATGCAAACAAATGTTCACCTTCCCCCTGACCCACTCAATTTGCATTCAGCCGTGGCAACTTCACCCCATTGGCTAGTACAGTTACACAAGCAACCAATAAGCTATCGGCGACAAACAGACACTTAAGCCACATATAATAAAAATATTTAAATAATTCTATTTTTTGACAGATTTGAACAACTATAATCAATTAATTGGCATTGTGTTTCTATCGTGAAGATTTTGGCAGAGAGAAGGCTGTTTGACATATAATGGTGAACTGTGGGATTTAGAAATAGAAATTTTACAATGTATATTTATTCAGACATACATCACAAGAATAACTTCTTGAGGATAATCAGCAGTTTCTCTACTGAACAGTCTCCCAAATCATATGATAGTTTTTAGGAGTATGTTAGGTATAGAAGACAAGTAACAGTATAAGAATTATTCAGAATCTAGTAGACTTGCAAAACATAGGTAGGTATAATATAAATTTCAGCTATAGCTTTCCTACCTTGAATTCAACTCACTTGAATGTGGACCATTTTTTCTGGTAGCTAAGTAAAGCACACTTGGAATTTTTATAGAGTGACTATCTTCGCAATAGAACAGATTCTTTTTTGCAAACAAATTTTCATGTTGTTTATTATTAATTTTCAGTTGCCTCTCCCACTCCGCTTTCACTTATCCACTCCATATGGAATACTAACCACAAGAGTACAGTGGAAACATTTTATAAATGTGTAATCTGGTGAGTTTTTATATCTCAGCTATCATCCCCCATCCCAGCCTTCCCTGTTGAAAAGAATAGACGAATAGACCAGACAACATTAGGTTAGTCATCTGTACTGCCTGCTGCATCTTATCCCTAAGTCAACACGATAAGTTTTGGAATCTAGACTTGCAGCTCCAATTTGGTGAAAGAGAATTTCCTTACCTACATATCTCAGGTTTGAAACCTTGATGTATTTGCATGCTTCAAGCTGGAGGTGAGAATTCTGTTTAATTGAATAAACTCTAAGAGCTCAAATCTTTGTATGTAAAAAGGAGAGTAGATTGTAATAAAATGTGGGTACATTTATGTAGAAATGCTCACATGCTGTAGTGACATGACTTTGGGCTTTAGGGGAGATATTTCAAGGTCTGGGGAATGTTTATAATGATGGCAGCAGCAATGGATACTGTGAAAGGAGGTTAGTTTTTAAAGATGCTGAACTCCTTTTCCATTCCTTTGAATTCCTGCATTAATTTTGCCTTTTTATCTTAGAAGAAAATACTGCTCTTTCTTCTATCAATATAAAATGTATGTGTGAAAAGACATCTTTGTTACAGATTTATTTTTAGAACAGATAACTTCTAAAGCATGAAATTATCATCTTTCTTGCCTGACCAGATGGTGGCACAGTGGATAGAGAGTTGGCCTTGGATGCTGAGGACCCGGGCTCTAAATCCTGAGGTTGCCGACTTGAGTGTGGGGTCACAGATATGACCCCATGGTCGCTGGCTTGATTCCAAGGTTGCTGGCTTGAGCAAGAGGTCACTTGCTCTCCTGGAGCCATCCCCCCCTCCCGGTCAAGACACAGATGAGAAAGCAATCATTAAGGTGCCTCAATAAAGAATTGATGTTTCTTATCTCTCTCCCTTCCAGCCTATTTTTTTCTGTCTGTCTCTCACTAAAAAACAAACAAACATAAAAAAACAGAAAAAGCAAGTCATCTTTTTTTGCTAGTTTGCCCTGTAAATACCCACATATAGAAAAGAATACTAATTATAATGAAGATGACTATATTTGTCCTGAAAATATTTCCAAAGGAAATATTTCTAAGTGACACAAAGTTAGTTCTCATCAACATTGGTTTTATAAGTTATAACCTGATAAAACTGACTTCTGGAGCTTAAGTTGTTAGTGTACCACAACAAACAGGACATCACATTTTAAGTTTTTATTTTTTGTTCTTTACAGGTCTTCTGCAAGGCCACTGCTGGCTTCTGGATTGCACTGTAGAATTTTAATAGTCTCAATTTTAGGCACAATTTATTTTTTGTTGAAGTGTCAGACCTATTTTAATGGGTACTAAAACCATGCAACTAATCAGGTGCAGAACAGCTTAGGGGAAATATCATAGAATGTAGAATGGAGATTTCAATGACAAATTTTCATTTTTTACATATTCAAATGTCCATATTCTTTTTTAAAAATAACAATGAAGTAAATACATTAATCAGGTATATTGATATAGGTCCTTAAGAGAATCATTTGCATGCGGCTAAGCAGGAATTAAAAATAGGGCATGATCACCTTAGTAGATTAATAACCAAATCAGTACTATAATAGCATCAAAGAGGAAAAAGCCTTCCTCAGGAATTACTTATTTTATAAAAAGAACAACCTTGTCCAGTGCTCTCCAGGGTACACCTTGTATAAAAAAATCATGGTTGTATCTGAGTATAGAAAAATAATGCCTGCGACATATAGTCATACACTTGTGATAACAAGAGGACAATGTCCTATGCTGTACAAATTCCGAGGAAAAACAGTATTAATAAGTCTTAAGTTTCAAGTCTTAAATAGGGATTTGTAAAGCAGAAAAACTTGGAGATACACAAACTATAATTATATTTGTTTAGGCAATAATGTGCTATCTAACTTATTGTCAATAATGATGTCTCTAATTGTGCACACTTGTTCTTTTCTCTTTACTCAATTATTTTGCTTTAACCACCAAATTTATATGTTATGGCTGAAATGATCTCCAGATTTTATAGTATATTCTAGTCAATCTATATATTATTTTACTGTTATCAAGAGACTTTCAGTTCCCTATTTATCTAGAATGTAAAGAAACAGCTCAAATATAAATTCTGTATCACAAAATTTTACCAACTAGGTCATATAAATTATGAAATGAAGCAATATAGAAAATTGTAGTGCTTTCTAAAAACAGAATGAAAACTCAAAATCATTAAATTTAGTTTTATTCCATGGGAAAGTCCAGAATTAACAGTATCTTAAAATATATCATTCTGCTTTTATTATCTTTTTTATCATAATTAAAATATCCATAGTAACAATTACGGAAACCAAAAGAATATTTACATTGTGGCTTTTTTATTATTCAACCTTCCTTACATATACTTAGTATGTGTATATTAAACATATTTATGTTTTATTTTAATTTACCTTCATGAATAACTTTAGTATACTATGCTATTAAATGTTTTTTCAGGAATGAAACCCTAACTTGATAACATCAAAGGATGTACTTATAAGAGCTTTGATGTTGTTAAGTCAGGAATCACCTGTATTTTAACTTGATAAAATTGGTAAGCTATTTCATATTTTTTAAAAATAAAATGCCAAACACAACTACTGTGGAACTTTTTAATTAACAGAATCTAACTTAATAATGACTGCCATGCTTAATAAATAGTAAGATCCTTGAGAACACAAATTTTGTCTCATTTATTTTAATACCTTTTTTTTTTTTTTTTTTTGTTTTTGTTTTTTGTTTTTTTTTACAGAGGCAGAGATAGACAGGGACAGACAGACAAGAACGGAGAGAGATGAGAAGCATCAATTATCAGTTTCTCGTTGCGCGTTGTGACTTCTTAGTTGTTCATTGATTGCTTTCTCACATGTGCCTTGACCGTGGGCCTTCAGCAGACCGAGTAACCCCCTGATGGAGCCAGCGACCTTGGGTCCAAGCTGGTGAGCTCTTTGCTCAAGCCAGATGAGCCCACGCTCAAGCTGGCGACCTCGGGGTCTCGAACCTGGGTCCTTCCGCATCCCAGTTCGACGCTCCATCCACTGCGCCACCACCTGGTCAGGCTATTTTAATACCTTTTAACAGTGCTTTTAGTTCACTATGCTAAAACAGTTAATACTAGACAAATGTTGATTAAGTGAATAGACAGACAAATAAGAATTTATACTTTACGTATGTGTTTAGTTTTTCTAGGAAAAGCATTAATTTATTGGATAGATTATATTGCATAGATGAGCACAGAAGAAAACCTCTGAAAACAATTATTTATTTATTTATTTATTCATTTTAGAGAAGAGAGAGAGAGAGAAAGAAAGGGGGGAGGAGCAGGAAGCATCAACTCCCATATATGCCTTGACCGGGCAGGCCCAGGGTTTTGAACCGGCAACCTCAGCATTCCAGGTCGACGCTTTATCCACTGTGCCACCACAGGTCAGGCTAAAAACAATTTTAAATACTTCAATATTTCAAAGAACCTAATTCTTTTTATGTGGAATTCCTTTTGTTATCATATTTGCTTCCAAAGTAATGCTCCAGCCTTGACTCAATTTTTTCTTCCTATTGCTACTGGATTCTACCTCCTTCAGAAAGACTCCCATTTACCAAATTCCTTCCTTTGAACTTTCAATTGGATTTTGTCTATATTTAGACTCTTAACACTTTCCTCTTCTCAGTTTGTTTTAAAATTTTATATGTCTGTATATATTATAGTCACATATATTTCATGCATCATATTTACTCTCTAGGACTGATAGTTCCTTGAAGACAGGACCTATATTTGTTCCATCTTAGTACCATAGTTGCAACTCACTAGATTGAATAGATAAATAAAGCATCAACACTTTATTAAGTGCCTACTCTGTGTCGGGTTAAACCCTGAATATACATAGAAACAGAAGAGTACACTCTTATTCTAGAGAGATTGATCATACTTAGGAGTAGTGTTCGTGTACATAAAAATGTAACAACTGGAGATACTCATTAGTTCACAATTTCCAGTACTTTTACACATTTTTCTTTTTTTTTTTTTAATAATTTTATTTTTTTAATGGGGTGACATCAATAAATCAGGATACATATATTCAAAGATAACAAGTCCAGGTTATCTTGTCATTCAATTATGTTGCACACCCACCACCCAAAGTCAGATTGTCCTCTGTCACCTTCTATCTTGTTTTCTTTGTGCCCCTCCCCACCCCCTTTCCCTCTCCCATTCCCCCCTCACCCCCCCCCCGTAACCACCACACTCTTATCAATGTCTCTTAGTTTCACTATTATGTCCCACCTACGTATGGAATAATACAGTTTCTGTTTTTTTCTGATTTACTTATTTCGCTTCGTATCATGTTATCAAGATCCCATCATTTTGCTGTAAATGTTCCGATGTCATCATTTCTTATGGCTGAGTAGTATTCCATAGTGTATATGTGCCACATCTTCTTTATCCAGTCATCTATTGATGGGCTTTTTGGTTGTTTCCATGTCCTGGCCACTGTGAACAATGCTGCAATAAACATGGGGCTGCATGTGTCTTTACGTATCAATGTTTCTCAGTTTTTGGGATATATACCCAGTAGAGGGATTGCTGGGTCATAAGGTAGTTCTATTTTCAGTTTTTTGAGGAACCACCATACTTTCTTCCATAATGGTTGTACTACTTTACATTCCCACCAACAGTGGATGAGGGTTCATTTTTCTCCACAGCCTCTCCAACATTTGCTATTACCTGTCTTGCTAATGACAGCTAATCGAACAGGTGTGAGGTGGTATCTCATTGCCGTTTTGATTTGCATTTCTCTAATAGCTAAAGAAGATGAGCATCTTTTCATATATCTGTTGGCCATTTGTATTTCTTCCTGGGAGAAGTGTCTGTTCATATCCTCTTCCCATTTTTTTATTGGATTGTTTGTTTGTTTGTTGTTGAGTTTTATGAGTTCTTTGTATATTTTGGATATTAGGCCCTTATCTGAGCTGTTGTTTGAAAATATCATTTCCCATTTAGTTGGCTTTCTGTTTATTTTGTTATCAGTTTCTCTTGCTGAGCAAAAACTTCTTAGTCTGATGTAGTCCCATTCATTAATTTTTGCCTTCACTTCTCTTGCCTGTGGAGTCAAATTCATAAAATGCTCTTTAAAACCCAGGTCTATGAGTTGAGTACCTATGTCTTCTTCTATGTACTTAATTGTTTCAGGTCTCATGTTTAGATCTTTGATCCATTTTGAGTTAATTTTTGTACAGGGGGACAGACTGTAGTCCAGTTTCATTCTTTTGCATGTGGCTTTCCAGTTTTCCCAGCACCATTTATTGAAGAGGCTTTCTTTTCTCCATTGTGTGTTGTTGGCCCCTTTGTCAAAAATTATTTGACTATATATATGTGGTTTTATTTCTGGACTTTCTATTCTGTTTCATTGGTCTGAGTGTCTATTTTTCTGCCAATACCATGCTGTTTTTATTGTCGTGGCCCTATAATATAGTTTGAAGTCAGGTATTGTAATGCCCCCAGCTTCATTCTTTTTCTTTAGGATTGCTTTGGCTATTCGGGGTTTTTTATAGTTCCATATAAATCTGATGATTTTTTGCTCTATTTCTTTAAAAAACGTCATTGGAATTTTGATGGGAATTGCATTAAATTTGTATATTGCTTTGGGTAATACAGCCATCTTGATTATATTTATTCATCCTAGCCAAGAACAAGGTATATTCTTCCATCTCATTATATCTTTTTCAATTTCCCTTAACAATGGTTTATAGTTTTCATTATATAAGTCCTTTACATTCTTTGTTATGTTTATTCCTAAGTATTTTTTTTTTGTTGTTGCAATCGTGACGGGGATTATTGTTTTGAGTTCCTTCTCAGTTGTTTCATTGTTGGCATATAGAAAGGCTATTGACTTCTGTATGTTAATTTTGTATCCTGCGACCTTACTGTATTGGCTTACTGTTTCTAGTAGTCTTTTTGTGGATTCTTTGGGGTTTCCGATGTATGGATCATATCATCTGCAAAAAGTGATACGTTTACTTCTTCTTTTCCAATATGGATGCCTTTTATTTCTTTGTCTTGTCTGATTGCTCTGGCTAGAACCTCTAGTACCACATTAAATAAGAGTGGAGAGAGTGGACAACCCTGTCTTGTTCCTGATTTAAGGGGAAAAGCCTTCAGTTTAGTGCCATATAATATGATGTTAGCTGATGGTTTATCATATATGGCCTTTATCATGTTGAGATATTTTCCTTCTATACCCATTTTGTTGAGAATCTTAAACATAAAATTGTGTTGTATTTTATCGAAAGCCTTTTCTGTGTCTATTGATAAGATCATGTGGTTTTTGTTCTTTGTTTTGTTGATATGGTGTATTACATTAACTGTTTTACTTATGTTGAACCATCCTTGAGATTCTGGGATGAATCCCACTTGATCATAATGTATTATTTTTTTAATATGTTGTTGTATTCGATTTGCTAGTATTTTGTTTAGTATTTTAGCATCTGTATTCATTAGAGATATTGGTCTGTAGTTTTCTTTTTTTGTGCCATCATTGCCTGGTTTTGGTATGAGGGTTATGTTGGCCTCATAAAATGTGTTTGGAAGTATTGCTACTTCTTCAATTTTTTGGAAGACTTTCAGTAGAATAGGAACCAAGTCTTCTTTGAATGTTTTATAAAATTCGCTGGTATAGCCGTCAGGGCCTGGACTTTTATTTTTGGGGAGGTTTTTAATGTTTTTTTCTATTTCTTCTCTACTGATAGGTCTGTTTAGGCTTCCTGCTTCTTCTTGACTCAGTCTAGGAAGGTTGTATTGATCTAGGAATTTATCCATTTCTTCTAGGTTGTTGAATTTAGTGGCATAAAGGTTTTCATAGTATTCTACAATAATTCTTTGTATATCTACGGTGTCCGTGGTGATTTCTCCTCTTTCATTTTGGATTTTGTTTATATGAGTTCTTTCTCTTTTTTCCTTGGTAAGTCTTGCCAAGGGTTTGTCAATTTTGTTGATCTTTTCAAAGAACCAGCTCCTTGTTCTATTAATTGTTTCTATAGTTTTCTGTTCTAATTCATTTATTTCTGCTCTGATTTTTATTATCTCCTTTCTTCAGCTGGTTTCGGGTTGTCTTTGTTCTTCTTTTTCTAGTTCCTTAAGGTGGGAAGTTAAGTGGTTCACTTGGGCTCTCTCTTGTTTGTTCATATATGCCCTCTTATCACTGCTTTTGCTGCATCCCATAGATTCTGATATGTTGTATTGTCATTTTCATTAGTCTGTATATATCTTTTGATCTCTGCACTTATTTATTCTTTGACCCATTCATTTTTTAAAAGTATGTTGTTTAGTTTTCACATTTTTGTGGGATTTTTTCCCTCTTTTTTGCAGTTGAATTCTAGTTTCAAGGCTTTATGATCAGAAAATATGCTTGGTACAACTTCGATTTTTCTGAATATGCTGATGTTGTTTTTGTGGCCCAACATATGGTCAATTCTTGAGAATGATCCATGTACACTGGAGAAAAATGTATACTCAGTCACTTTGAGATGAAATGTCCTGTAGATGTCTATCATATCCAGGTGCTCTAGTGTTTTGTTTAAGGCCACTATGTCTTTGTTGATTCTCTGTTTGGATGACCGATCTAGAGCCGTCAGCGGTGTATTGAGGTCTCCAAGTATGATTGTGTTTTTGTCAGTTTTTGTTTTAAGATCAATAAGTAGCTCTCTTATATATTTTGGTGCTCCTTGGTTTGGTGCATATATATTAAGAATTGTTATGTCTTCTTGATTCAGTGTCCCCTTAGCCATTATGAAATGGCCATTTTTGTCTCTGAGTACTTTTCCTGTCTTGTAGTCAGCATTATCCGATATGAGTATTGCTACACCTGCTTTTTTTTGGACGTTATTTGATTGGAGTATTGTTTTCCAGCCTTTCACTTTGAATTGGTTTTTACCCTTGTTACTTAGATGAGTTTCCTGTAGGCAGCATACAGTTGGATTTTCTTTTTTAATCCATTCTGCTACTCTGTGCCTTTTTATTGGTGAGTTTAATCCATTTACATTTAGTGTAATTATTGATACTTGTGAGTTCCCTATTGCCATTTTATATCTTGCTTTCTGTTAGTTTTGTGTCTTGTTTGATCCTTCTCTTTCGTTTTTCTATCTTTTGTTTTTATTTGGTTGTATTCCATTTATCTTTCCTCTGTTGCTATCTTTTTTATCTCATGTGCTTCTGTGGTGGTTTTTATAATGGTGGTTACCTTTGAGTAATGAAAAGGGTCCCTACCCTGTTCATTGTAGCAAACTATTTTGTGAGTACTTTTGCACTCCATCGTCCTTTGCTACTGTTAATCTCCATCTTCTCCCCCTCTTTCTTTTTGTTGTTGTCACAGTTTAAATTTGGTTTTATTGTGTTCTTCTTGGAGCATTTACTTCTGGCTCTGTTTTTTTTTTGTTCTTTGTATCTGATTGGAGAACCCCCTTTAGTAATTCCTGGAGTGGGGGTTTTCTGATGATAAATTCCCTCATCTTCTCTGTATCTGTGAATGTTTTTATTTCTCCTTCATATTTGAAGGGTAGCTTTGATGGGTATAGTATTCGTGGCTGAAAGTTCCTCTCTTTCAGGACTTTAAATATTGGGGTCCACTCTCTTCTAGCTTGTAGAGTTTCTGTTGAGAAATCTGATGATAATCTAATGGGCCTTCCTTTATATGTTGTATTCTTCTTTTCCCTGGCTGCCTTGAGAATTTTTTCTTTGCTGTTGGTTTGTGTCAATTTCATTATGATATGCCTTGGAGTAGGTTTGTTGGGGTTAAGAAAACTCGGAGTTCTGTTTGCTTCTTGAACTTGAGGCTTTATTTCTTTCCACAGGCTTGGAAGTTCTCATCTATTATTTGTTTGAGTATGTTCTCCATTCCATTTTCTCTCTCTTATCCCTCTGATATACCTATTATTCTTATGTTATTCTTTTTGATGGAGTCAGATAATTCTTGTAGGGCTATCTCATTTTTTTTAATTTTTGAGTCTCTTTCTTCTTCTCTCTGTTGTGCCTCAATTTGCTTGTCTTCTATTTCACTAATCCTCTCTTCTATCTGACCTGTTCTATTAGCTAAGCTTGTTACTTCGTTTTTCAGCTCGTGAATTCAGTTTTTCATCACTGTTTGATTTGTTTTTATAGTTTCAATTTCCTTGGACATATATTCTTTGTGTTCATTGAGTTGTTTTCTGAGCTCCCTAAATTGCCTTTCTGTGTTTTCTTGTATATCTCAGAGGATTTTTAGGATTTCTATCTTGAATTCTCTGTCATTTAGCTCCAAGGTTTCCAATATATTAAATTTTTTCTCCATAGATTTTTCCTCATCTAGCTGTGTTACCTCTCTTTCTTTTGTATCCATGATATTCGATTTTCTCTTCCTTAATGGCATCTGAGGGTGGTTTTGTTGATAGTATTAATGAGATTTAATAAAGAATAAAAAGTTAAAAAAAAATAAAAAAATAATAAAAAAATAGAAAATCGAAAAGAGTTTTTTTTAAAAAAAAAAATTAATAATGAAATAAAGAAAAATAAAATAAAATAAAAATTTTTAAAAAAGGAAATTATTCCCCCCCTCCTTTTTTCCTCTCCTCTCCTCTCCCCTCTTTCTTGAGAAAATCTTGTGGTGAACTGTGAATTATAACAAACAATGCCTGTGATGGAGGGCCTGAATTGGGGAAAAGTAATAAAGGGGCAAAAAAAGAAATAAAAAAATAATAAAAAAAAAGAAACAAGAGCGCATGGACCCACAAAAAGCAAATAAGGAAAAAATTTGGGTCAAGAATAAAATGATTTGCTTTTAGGTGTTGATCGTCTAAGAGTTATGATGAGAGGAATAAGAGGAAAACAGAAAAATGGGGGGACAAATTAAAAAAATACTATTGTATTTAGTGGAACAAGAACTAGATAAAATGGAGAGCCAGGGATGGGAGAACTGCTAGTGAGTTAAAAGGGTGAAGTAAAAACCCCCCCAAATACCACAAACATAAGTTTGAGTCCCAGATAAGATAATTTGTTTGTTATTGAGGTTTGAATGAGAGGAGATGTAAAGGAGAAAGGAAGAAACTAATATAGAGGAAGAAAAGAAAGAGAGAAAAAAAGAGGGAACCACTAAAAGAAGAAAAAAGAAAGGAGAGAGAGAGAGAGAGAGAGAGTTAAGGGTTTTGGAATGCAACCCTCATAGAGAGAGAGGAAGAGGAGAGAAAAGATAATGGGAGATGTAACACTTATGGGTAGTGTAGTTCAAGGAGAGGAGAGAGTAAGACCGGCAGAGAGTTAATAGGCCAAATTGGAGGAGGAAAAAAAGTATCAAGAATGAAGATAAGAGAAACAAACGAACAAATATAATAAAATGGGATAGGTTATAAAGTCTTCAGGTTATTCTTGATTTTGAGAGGTTATCTTCTTGCTTTTTCTTTTCTCTCCCTCTTTCTGGTCGGTGACTCTGTACCCCGGCTTCTGCCCCTTTGGCACGCTCAGGTAGAGGTTTGCAGTTGATAAGTCTCTATGGCAATGTCATGTATTGTGCTTTAGTCTTGTTGGCAGTCGAGGCTCATTAGCATTTATAGGCTCCGACAGTGAGAGAGTCCGTGTTCCTGGAGCCTTTCTCCTAGTCTTTCCTTCCTCAATTAGTTGCCTGATAATCCAGCTATGGGGTTGCTGCTGCCTCTGCCTGGATAGTAAGAGGCTCAAAGAGCTGGCAACTCCCCACTCTATTTCCACCTAGCACAGGGCTCTGGGTAAGGCTCAGTCAGTCAGAGCTGCTAGCATAATCAGGCGGGCTTTCCGCCCACTCAAAGACCTCTGGCTCTGCCACTCTGTCCGGTAACACAGGCGGGCGCCCACTTCCGGGGTGCTTGGAGAAAACTCTCACTCACTGGCTGCGTATGCAGACCAGGATATCCGGCCAGCAGTCTCACGCTCTGAGTGAAACCCCCAACCGCATGGAAAAGTTGCAGTGTTGGAATTCGCTCTCGCTCCGTCCCCATGCATGGCTTTTGCAAGACGCTGGGGCGGTCTGAGATTCCACTTTTGCCCACACAAAGGCCCCTGACTCTGCCCCTCTTTGCGATAACACGGGCGCGCACTGCCGAGGCACTCGGAGGAATCTCTCACTCACTATCTGTGCGCGAACACCAGGATATGAGGCCGGCCGCGTTTCCCTCTGAGTGAAACCCCCTCCAGCACGGAAAATCTCCACCATTGGAATTAGTTCTCACTCCCTCCCGTGTGTGGCTTTCCCAGGGCGCTGGGGCTGCCCAGAGACTCTGCCCTCGGCCCACAGAAAGGCCTCTGACCCGGCCTCTCCGTGGGGCAACACGGGCACCCACTCTCGGGGCCTAGGAAGAAATCTCTCGCCCACTAACTGCGCGCACGCCGACCAGGAGACCAGGTAAAATGGCTGCCCCGCTTGTCTTTCTTTGTTTGGGTTTGGCACGAGTGTTAGCTTGTATTGCCCGGGTTGCCACAGGATCCGTTTTTCCTCGGCTTGGATCTCCGTGCCACAGCCTGGTTCAGCCGTTTGTGCCGCAACCTGGATCTATTCACCCCCTTTGCCCGCCTCAGTTTCTATATTCACAGTTACCAGAGAAAGCCGCCCTGTTTAGGTTAGTAAGGAAGGCGGAGCATTTCTTACTCCCTATTTCCTTCGGGGTTTGGTTATATATTTAGCCAATTTTTTACTTGACCATACCTTTGGGTGTATTACGAAGCATCTGGAGGCTCCAAGTATAGGTTTTTCTGTTTCTGGTTGAAGATCTTGTTGAGTTTTGGGGGAGATTTATCGGTATCGCTTCCTATCCCGCCATTACTCTGACGTCATCTCACATTTTTCTTTACATTTGGGAGTTTATTTTTTTATAACCTCATTGTGGTTCAATTTTTAAAATATTCTTTATGGAAATAGTTTTATTTTTTTATGATGGCACAAACTATGTTCAAATGACTTTATCAAAATCAAGTGGGCTTCACGGCTTCATGAGACTTAGCATAAATCTTCTCTCTGGATACTACATAGCTCTCCTTACATTTTTTTCTTCTCAAAAATAAGGCAGTTGTGTTTACATGTAACCACAACCATATGCAGGCCTACAGAGAGTATTAGGATAAATTATATAGTTTATTTTTGCTTTGGATTTACTGGGTAAATTGTTTATGAGACTCTGTGAAGTTCACTGAATAAATAGATAGTCTTCCCACTCCTCTCCCAAGCTTTATAAGTATTAACAGTATATTTTGGGAAGGAAAATCTATCTAGTTCATTTAGTTAATATTTAACTGAGGGCTTTCAAACAAAAATGTAATTTATATGATTTTCTTTAGGTGTTACTATCTTTTTTCCTTTCCTTGGTATTAGGTAATTAAATATTTTGAAAGGATTCTAAAGCACCAGAAACCCAGAGCAGATATAAGCTTAGTAACTACTGTGAAAAGTTAAAAAGCAGCAGAGGGAGGGGATGAAATCTTCAAAGCTTGTCCCTTCCCCTCTCCAACAGATCTTGTCCAGAGTGCATATCTGTTTCATTAAAAAGTGCTGCAGTAGGTACTTCTTTCTTCTTTTTTGTCATTATGTAACAGATTTTCAGTTGTATTTAAAGAACTATGTTTTAGATGATAGGTATTTTAAGCTGCTAGAGTATTGATGTAGAAGTAGGTGGGTATTTGTCTCCTTTTGCACTCTAGAGCTGAATGCCTGAGGCAATTAAACAGTGGAAGAGAGTTCAAGAAGCAGAGGAGTCTGTATGCAAGGGGCCAGCTAGCCACCACTCTTGCTTTCTCCTGCCTCCCCTCTGTAAGTGCATTGATAGTGCACACACATGCACATTTGTGTGCAAGTATGTATATTACACAGGAAAACTGTCCCTAGGTATGCATAAACTAAATTTCCTCAACTTCATTTTTTATATTTTAATATTTGGATAGGTCAAGCAATCAATGTACATTTAATGCAGCATTGCATCTTGTTTGTCAAATGACTCATACTAAAAGCGAAATCATCTTGCAATTAATGGCATTTTAGGACTGAGAAAAGATTATGTGATTATAAATGACACTGGGAAACATTTTTTTTTCTTTCGTTTTATGTTGCATGAGGTTTTAGAACTGTTTCTATATATTTCTGCATTGCTGATTCCAAATCTGAAATCCAGTTTTTAGTGTATGTTCTAGTTTTAATGCAATTTTAATTTCTTTTTGTTACAGTTAATGGCATGCATTGATTTTTAAATTGGAGTTAAAGGGCAATGACTCTTGGATTGAACATAACCACAAGGCAATTAATGTTTTACAAACATCACTTTTTACATAATTGTAGTTGTTTATAAATGTAAAAAATTATTATCTGATAAAACCCCCTCTTATTTTGTTTTAAGATTGAATCATGGCTTCTTCGAATAGGCATAAATGTAAGAATAGTCCTGACACCTTCTGTTATACATGTGGCTGTTACACACTTCAACTTCAAAGGTGCAATATTTCATCATTTGTGACGTGCATATATTGCCTATTTTCAAGTTCCTTTTGCCGATCAAGACAGGAATTTGGCTCCTCATAATGTGGGTCATAATTGTGAGGAAATGCTTTGTGACTGGACAAAAGGAAAACGCAAAGGAATGTCTTTTGGTATTCCCATGGTTTGGCGTGAACCTAAGGACCACAGCAGTGACTGTTATTTCTGTCTGATCCATACAAAGGGCATCGGCAAGAAAAAACAGCATATGATCGCATATCCTAATATTCCTTCAGCAATATGACATATCCCACACTCTGAGACACTCCCAGTTCCAGTTTTCAATGGCTTTATTTCTTCTAAGGATGGAGAAAGTGAACATGGTGATCAAGTGTATTTTGATAAGATGCATGAGGAAATGGTTGTAGAATCTGAAGGGTCTTCTCTGATGCCAAGCAGTCATTAACCCCTCAGTAGTTTAGCCAACCCGAATTGAACGACTTAGTAAAAATGACATAAAAAATTGTCCTCAATTTTCTGAAGTATGAGGAGCATAACTGGATCATTTGTGTGGATCTTAAAATGGCAAATTTCCTGCTAGGACAACAGAGAGGTTTCATGAAGTATCCTTGCTTTCTATGTTTGTGGGTCAGCCAAGCTCGGGAGAAACACTGGACACAGAAGGAGTGGCCGAAACGTGAAGCTCTGGAAGTAGAGATGCAAAATACTGTGAATGAACCTGTAGTTAACTGAGACAGGATCATTTTTTCCCCACTTCACACCAAACTTGGCTTAATGAAGCAGTTTGTTCAGGCTTTGAATAGAGAAAGTAAATGCTTTTAACATATTATTTCTGCTTTTCCTGCCTTGTCTTTTGAGAAGATAAAAGCAAGTGTATTTGACAGACCTCAAATTCGAACCCTCATACATGAAGAATTTGCCAGGAAGATGAATAAGGAGGAGAAAGTAGCATGGCAGTCCTTTGTGGCAGTTACAAAGAACTTCCTTGGCAACAAAAAAAAGCAGAAAACTATGAACTTCTGGTTCAAAGGATGCTGTTGGCTTTCTGGGACATTGGATGTAACATGAGTAGTAAGATTCACTTCATGAACAGTCACCTTGATAAGTTTCCAGAAAATCTTGGAGCTGTTAGTGATGAGCAGACTACTGCTGGAGCATCAAACAAGATTGTCCTCAACAAGTCACAAATGCAAGAGTTACAAACCCAAATTTTTGCCTGAATAGAATTTAAATAAGTTTTGCACAAATTTTATGATTAAAATAAGTGTTTTAATATGTTCTATTTTGTAATTGTAGACAAATTCTGATGCAATCATATCTTTTAGTGTATTAACTGCATTATATAAATTATTATATTTTCACAAAGATGATGCCCAAGAAGATATTCTACTTCATTATGTTAAACTAAATGTTGAAAATTTTACAATAAGATGAAAATCTAAAATCTTGAATTGAAAAAAAACTGTAGCTTACAGAGAAAAACTGTCAGATTTGAGATCAGCACGCTCGAATTAGGTAAGAATAAATGTTTTTGTGGATGCAACAAAAATTTTGTTCCCCGGTGTGATTTTCAGTTTTCATGCCTGAAAGTATATTGACTGCAAATTATCAACATTGTTTATTCTCTTCTGTTTTGTTTCGGTTACTCTTACACATATGTAAACATTCCACCACATTTCTAAAAGAATAAAAACAATGATCTACTCCAGTTTACCTAACATGATTCTTTAAAAACTTGTGTGAAGGATGTTATAAAGAGATGAATAAGGTTGCTATTTAGAACAATACTATGTGAAATTATTTCATAAAGCAAGGGCCTTCTAGGTAAACTTCAGTTATGTTTACTTTATAAGTATTTCAAACTACATAGATTGAATTTTGTAAAATTTTACTATGTCAGTAGTGCATCTAATGACTTTAGATGATGATACAGACACAAGCTGAGAACCAAGAGCTGGACACATAGTAGACTCACTAATTATCCTTTAATTGGAATGTGCATAAATGTGATAGTGATTTGTAAGTTTCAGTTTATACGCTTCTATATCAAGATAAAAATGTTATCTCTTCATTAATAATTGTATTACCTTGTTTTAGATATTTAGTAAGAAAGAAAGATTCAAAGTTGATTCTCATGATAAGAAAAGATTTATTCCTTTAGAGAGGGATTATTAAATATATATTTTAATATAATTATATTAATCATTATTAAATAATATAATAATTGCATATTATTAAAATATAGAATTATGTATAACTACAGCATGCTTCATATTGGGTTAGCAAATTTATTTGGAAAATGGGACTTGTTTTAGGTCTGTGTGTGTGCTGTGTGTGCAAGTGTGCATGCAAGTGAGCAAGCTATTGATTATTAGTGCACGCAATCTAATAGATTCTGTAAAAAGCAAAATATACAATAAATTCCAAACTGAACTTAATGAATTTAATTAAAATTTTGCAATGGGTGTTTAGCCACATGAAATCAGTATAGAGAGTTTTTTGAGAAAGAAAATAGGTTTAAATATAGTATCCCAAAATAGCACAACTTGCAGCAAGTATATAATTTGTGAAGTAATTGGGTAATTAATTGAAAAAAAAGGTTGAGCAATGCACGAAGCTTGTCCATCTTTCAAAAAAATGGAGCTTAGATGGCATATGGCAGAATATAAATGTATCTCCTCTGTGTGGCTTTGAATGTTAATTTTACAAACTATTCTAGTTCATTCAATTGGTAAAGCTAAATATAAATTGTAATTCACAGAAGAAATTTTGACTTAATGTTATATTTTTATCACTTGTTTTTTTCCCCCAAATTAATATGAAGTCTTCTGGAATATTTTCTAAGATTTTAGAATGTCTTCACCTTTTGAAATATTTTCTTTTTAAAAAAATTTTTATTAATTTTAATTTATTGTGTTTACATGGATTCAAGTGTCCCACTCAATATAACTAACTCCCTCATCTCTATGTCCTTATTCTCCATTGTATCCCTATTTGCCCACCTCCCCCTAACTGTCTCCCCTCTTCCCTCTGGAATTTGCTGTCCTGTTATCTGTATCTCTGTGTTATATATATATATATATATATATATATATATATATATATATATATATATATATATATATATATATATATATATATATATATATATAATTTCACTAATTGCTTCTTAACTGTGTTTTCTTTCCTCAGTATTTTCCTAATGTAGATAATACCTTGCAAAACATTATAGTTACAGTTCAAGACCACTGTGTGTTTTTCTTCTAATATACCTTTATTGGGTCAATATTTATTATTTTCCTGCCCCCATACTATAAACCTGCCCCCATACTATAAACTTAATCTCACAGAATTTCTCCCTAAATGTGTCAATCTCTTTGGTGCTTTTCTAAAACAATATCTCCTTCTGACCTCAGCTTTCATTAGCTCTCTTTGTATTTGTTCCATTGTGTTAGAGACCTTTTTTACTAAGCTATATTCTCCTATAGATTATATGCTACTCAAAGGAGGACCACATAAGGTATTTATACCTCAGTATGGAGGACAGTGCCTGAAATATACTCAACAATGCTAATTCACTTAGAAATGTTTTACTCAAGAAAAATACAGTTGTCTTCAAACAGTAAAGGACATTAAAAATACACTGACATACAAAGAAGAATGTATAATAATTAAAACAAAGACAAATACTTTTTCACCTTGCCAAGTAGGTTATTTTATTCTCTAAGTTTTAAAATTTATATGACTTTGTTACTCAGTAATTTATAAGTATAAATATTCTGCCTATAAAGTGTAGGAGCTGGGAGGCAGTATTCTAGCCAGTATTCTGAGTTTACCCAGAGTAGCTTCAGAATAATTACTTACATTGACTTTTTTAAAGTAGGGAGAATGAAAATTCCAGTCACATAGGCTGATTGTGAGGATTACATGGCATAACATAAAGCCCCCAGGACAGTGCCATCATTCAATAACATTAGCTATTACTATTATCATTAAGTTTGCACTATTATTATTATCACTGCATTTGCTCCTCCTTTAAAATTTGTATTATTTACTGTGGTGGATCCTGAGCTCTGCATTGCATACAGAAAATAATTCAAACAATTGAATGACCTGCTTTCGGCAATTAAGATGCTATCTATCCAATTTCTATATTTTTAGGATAAGTTAATATAGAGAAAACTTTTGAAATTTACCTAAGGTTTCTCCTTGATAAATCCAATTGGTAGACCAATGAGACATTCCAGCTGGCTGAATCTGGATGCATTGAATTCCCTTTGAATAATTTTACTCTTTTGCTCTTACTGTCAAAATTAAATTATGTCCTAAAAAGTTTAAGCTTCTATCTTTAACTTTTCACTTATTACATTTTCCATGTTTATCAGACAAAAACAATATGACATTATACACCGTATCACTTCTGCAAACAGGTGGCTATGTGCTAGTGCAATATTAGCACTAGCAGTAAAAAGTTAGGTCAGAGATCATCTGTCAAATGATTTCTCCTCTCTTGATCAGACCTGAGCTCAGGCAGAGCACAGCTTGCTCTTCCAACTCATGGCATGGATTCTGTGGTCCTGACACTGATAAAGAACACGTACCATCAAAGGAGCTAAAATTATAAGTCTGGAGACATATAGAAGGTTGAGAGGTGACATTTTCACCAAGTTCGTTTTACCTTTCACTATATTTTCTAAAGTCTAGTGTCCTTTTCCATTTCCTTCTTCAGTTCATTCCTGAAACCCTTCTGAGACTCATCACTGTGTTTGGGCTGATAATTGTATTATTATGTCAAATGTGAGGCCTTTCACAAGAAAAGGACAATACTCATAGGTATTGCAATGGTGTGACATGCATTGGGAACCTAGGTGACACTGTGCCAAGGGAAGGAGAATGGAGCTGAAAATATCCATTGCCTCCAAGCAAGTAAATTGTCTCACTACAATTTATCTTTTGTCAACTATTAAAACAAGGGTTTCAGACTATAAACTGGAAGGCCATATTACTGCAACATTGTTTAAATGGTTATTTAGAAAACAACACAAGAGTATCACAGTTGTCTGCCCATCATAGGCAGATAGTTAATATCTAAAATCATGCTTTCTTTCACTTAAAAAAATACAAATTAATGTACAAGAGTTATGCACTATTGATTGTACTCAGTAAATGCAAATTAGGTGCCTTTGGATTCTGAATATCTTCAGTTCTGGTTTTTTGTTGTTGTTGGTCATTAAAGCCTGAAAGAGTGTACTTCCAAATACACCTATCTTTGGAAAAAGAGCACCTTAAATATTAGGCTATTCTACTTTAGAATAAAAATTAACTTAATTAAATTTAATTGTTATTAATTTAATTTTAAGAAGTACAGATCAATTTTAAATTTTAAATGAAAGCATACTATGGAGGCAGAAGTGACTGAAAAAATGAAAGAGCAAAGCGCAGTAAACAGTACTACCACCAGAAGAGTGCAGGAAAAGATAAGTAAGAGCCCTGGCGGGTGGCGTGGCTGGGCAGAGCAACGTCATGGGTTCACCCGCAGTCAAGGAGCAGCCGACGAATGCATAAATAAGTGGAACAACAAATCAACCTCTTTCTCTCTCAAATCAATAAATCTTTTTTAAAAAGAAAAAATAACAAGAAGAAATTATATTACAAATTTTGGCAATTACACTTTGTGTCATTAGAGCAAAGTGAAAAAGCAATTTGTTTGTTTTCTGTGTGTGTGTGTACAAATATATTAAAATAAAATTGGGCCAAATAAGTGGCATGTTTGGCAAAACAAAATGAAGTTGGTAAGAAATTTACTATTAATAACTAAAAGAAAATTAGTGAACTTGGTCTTCCAAAATCAGAATAAAAGATCCCTAAAATATTCTAAAAATAATTTGTAATGGGATCTATGCTTATGACTTTGGCCAGCTCAAACTGAGACTCCTATGCACATACAGCATTTCTTTTTCAATGTAGAGATAAAGAAATGTTCTCAATGTGACCAAGAAAACAAACTCATGGTATAGAAATATTTTTGAATCTTACATCTACAAAATAATAATTTGATCTATATATATTTTTTAATTCAGTGAGAGGAGGAGAGGCAGAGAAACAGACTCCCCCATGTCCCCTGACCAGGATCCACCCAGAAAGCCCACCAGGGATGATGCTCTGCCCACTTGGCGCATTGTTCCATTGCTGAGCAACTGAGCTCTTCCTCTTAGTCCCTGAGGCAGAGGCCGTGCAGCCATCCTCCAGGTGTTTTGAAAACATTTGTTGAAAATTTAAAGTAAAGATTTGTTTGGAAATTTGAAGTTCCAAACTTACCTCTGACTAATTAGGCAGGTACAAAATGCTGAGATGGAGAGTTTTCATATTACAAACCAATAATAATAATTTACACATTTAAAAAACATCAATGAATATAAAAATATTTTAATTGTAATTTGTAGTTTTATAAAAATTGGCTGCAAAGAGCTACAAAAATAAAAGATAAGCCAGCATTTTATTGATGTGGATGCAAATATTAGAGGAAATGATTTTTTATAGTCATCAACTTAGTTGTTCAAAAATTTAAGCATATTTGGAACAACTCTGATGTATAAATCTACTATTTCAACTTTATTTTTTATAAGATCTAAATTAAGTCTTTGAAGTAAAAATTTGGAATTGAGTTATGCTGTTAGTGTAAAATATACAATGGATTTTGAAGAAATTATTAAAAGAATGTGTTGGGCAGATAAAATATATTATGCTCACTTTGTTAGAGATGGCGCTGCCTACATGGAAGCCGTTGCCCAGGTGATATTAATGTGTGTTGGGGGCGGGCTGTGGGCAGGCAGAATCCTTGTAGCCTGGGGCTTGGTTTTAGGACTAAGCCTTTCCCACCCTTTTTGATGTGGGTGGTAAAATCCTATCATACCTCAGATATATGTCTTTGTATTAGAGACTTCCTTATTTTGTATATTGGATTAAAGGTTTTGATTTCTACACTATAAAATGGGGCGGAATGGGAGCTTGCTCTCTTGGTTCCTGAGGTTGATATGAGAAGAGAGCAGAGAGGAGAGCAGAAAGGCCATGTGGAGGAGGCCAGGAGAAGCAGCCAAGATGGCAGAGTGCTGAGTGAGAAGTTTTGTGCAGAGTTTGTGCAGGGAGAAGGAAGAAGATGGGGAACAGAGGTGAATAAGTCTGGTGAGCTAGAAACCTTTGATTCTAGGAAACCCAGGATAAGTCAGTAGCTTTGTGAGCACTGAATGTGAGTGGGTTTTGGAGCCCAGTGTGTTTTACTTGCCCGCCGGGTACAAGCTAGGATTAAAGATGATGGCCCACCAGTTCTTGGCTCCATTGTTTCTTTACCGACTGTCTGAATCCAATGCGAACCTGCATGGGCCAGGCTGCTGTGATGGTAGCCCTGGCTACTGGCTTTACAGAATGCAAAAGATTTCATTAATAGTTTTATGTTCATTACATGTTGAAATGATTATTTTGGATTTATTGGATCATATAAAATATGTTACTACAATTAATATATTATTTGTAAAATGTGGCTATTGGAAAATTGAAAATTGTATATGTGGCTTGCATCATATTTTTATTAGATGTTCTTGAATTATGCAATTTCTCACTATTAATATTTTGTAAAGATTTTCCATTTCCCTTGCCTTTTTCTTAATTGATTATAATAAGTCCTATAAATATTTAGCTACAAACTTAGCTAGTATTTATACTGCACACTCTTGGTCCTTTTGTTAAATCATTATTTACCAGAATATTAGCATAGTAAATATGGAAAATATAGTTTATTACTAATTTATAAATTTTCTTAGTTATTAGGGCACTTTTGATATTTTAATATTAAAATTCAACATTGTATCTTTTCCTTCTGGGCAATGAGATGCAAAAGCTGAGTATTGGATAGTAACGTATCCTGTCCTTCCTTTCTTTTTGGATTATTTGTGCTTTAAAACTGAGACTTTGAAAGCAAGTCTTGTCAACAAAGCTTAAAATGAATGATGAAAACTTAAATATTTTCCATTTGTAAGTGGGTTAAAATAATCAGAGAGAAAATATTTTTAAATAAGACTTGCTAGCAAAGTAGGCAAGAATAGGTTGGCACATTTGTGAGAATGTATATAGGAAATACTCTGCAATCAGTAATAGAGGAAGTGAATTAAAAAGTAGATAAACATGACTATAGGATCACTAGTCAGAGTCAACATTACTGTCCTCAGTGTCTGAGAAGTAGCTCAAATCGCAGCCTCTGGGTAATTGGCACAGAGAGACACTTGAAATTTATATAGTGGGACCAAAATCTCTGCAACTAACTTAATCATGCTCAGGAACACGAAGATCTGGTCCAGAATGGGATATTAGGTGATTTTGAAATGTAAATAATGCTGATTTGTCACAGATCCTGCTCCAAGTGTATTTATATTTTAGACTGTGGTACAGATGTGATGGTCCCTCCAATGGATTTTTACCTCCAACTTCAGAGTTCTGATTCTCAAAAGAAAAACAAAACAAACTTAGAGAATGTGGAGAAAGGAAATAAAGATGAGAGAGAGGGAGGGAAGTACAAAGAAGAAGATTTAAAAAAAAAAGAAAAAGAAAAATCAACAAAAACAAAGAAACCAAAAACATTAGAAGTAATTTCTCTAGAGTATATTCCACAATCCCACATTTCTTTCTCTATTGAAGAGGAGAAAATAGAAACTAGAAATATAAGGTCTACTGGAAAGTTCTGTCCATTTTTGGAATAAAACAAAATACAAATTTTTCTTACTGTCAATAAACTTTATTAAATAATATGATTGCCTTTATTTTTAATGATTTCTTGCAAGCATGAGGGCAATTTGTATATCCATTTTTATTTATTTATTTTTATTTTTTTAATAATTTTATTTTTAATGGGGCAACATCAATTAATCAGGATACATATATTCAAAGATAACAACTCCAGGTTATCTTGTCGTTCACTTATGTTGCATACCCATCACCCAAAGTCAGATTGTCCTCTGTCACCTTCTATCTAGTTCTCTTTGTGCCCCTCCCCCTCCCCCTTTTCCTCTCCCTCTCCCCCCTCCCCCCGTAACCACCACACTCTTATCAATGTCTCTTAGTTTCACTTTTAAGTCCCACCTACGTATGGAATAATGCAGTTCCTGGTTTTTTCTGATTTACTTATTTCACTTCGTATAATGTTATCAAGAACCCACCATTTTGCTGTAAATGATCCAATGTCATCATTTCTTATGGCTGAGTAGTATTCCATAGTGTATATGTGCCACATCTTCTTTATCCAGTCATCTATTCATGGGCTTTTTGGTTGTTTCCATGTCCTGGCCACTGTGAACAATGCTGCAATGAACATGGGGCTGCATGTATCTTTACATATCAATGTTTCTGAGTTTTGGGGGTATATACCCAGTAGAGGGATTGCTGGGTCATAAGGTTTTTCAGTTTTTTGAGGAACCACCATACTTTCTTCCTTAATGGTTGTACTACTTTACATTCCCACCAACAGTGGATGAGGGTTCCTTTTTCTCCACAGCCTCTCCAACATTTGCTATTACCTGTCTTGTTAATAATAGCTAATCTAACAGGTGTGAGGTGGTATTTTATTGCAGTTTTGATTTACATTTCTCTACTAATTAAGAAGATGAGCATCTTTTCATATATCTATTGGCCATTTGTATTTCTTCCTGGGAGAAGTGTCTGTTCATGTCCTCTTCCCATTTTTTCATTGGGTAGTTTGTTTGTTTGTTGTTGAGTTTTATGAGTTCTTTGTATATTTTGGATATTAGGCCTTTATCTGAGCTGTTGTTTGAAAATATCATTTCCCATTTAGTTGGCTTTCTGTTTATTTTGTTATCAGTTTCTCTTGCTGAGCAAAAACTTCTTAGTCTGATGTAGTCCCATTCATTAATTTTTTCCTTCACTTCTCTTGCCATTGGAGTCAAATTCATAAAATGCTCTTTAAAACCCAGCTCCATGAGTTTAGTACCTATGTCTTCTTCTATGTACTTAATTGTTTCAGGTCTTATGTTTAGATCTTTGATCCATTTTGAGTTAATTTTAGTACAGGGGGATAGAGTGTAGTCCAGTTTCATTCTTTTGCATGTGGCTTTCCAGTTTTCCCAGCACCATTTATTGAAGAGGCTTTCTTTTCTCCATTGTGTGTTGTTGGCCCCTTTATCAAAAATTATTTGACTAAATATATGTGGTTTTATTTCTAGGTTTTCTATTCTGTTCCATTGGTCTGAGTGTCTATTTTTCTGCCAATACCATGCTGTTTTGATTGTCGTGGCCCTATAATAGAGTTTGAAGTCAGGTATTGTAATGCCCCCAGCTTCATTCTTTTTCTTTAGGATTGCTTTGGCTATTCGGGGTTTTTTTATAGTTCCATATAAATCTGATGATTTTTTGCTCCATTTCTTTAAAAAATGTCATTGGAATTTTGATGGGAATTGCATTAAATTTGTATATTGCTTTGGGTAATATGGCCATCTTGATTATATTTATTCTTCCTAACCAAGAACAAGGTATATTCTTCCATCTCATTATATCTTTTTGATTTCCCTTAACAATGGTTTATAGTTTTCATTATATAAGTCCTTTACATTGTTTGTTATGTTTATTCCTAAGTATTTTATTTTTTTTGTTGCAATCGTGAAGGGGATTATTGTTTTGAGTTCCTTCTCAATTGTTTCATTGTTGGCATATAGAAAGGCTATTGACTTCTGTATGTTGATTTTGTATCCTGCGACCTTACTGTATTGGCTTATTGTTTCTAATAGTCTTTTTGTGGATTCTTTGGGGTTTTCGATGTATAGGATCATATCATCTGCAAAAAGTGATACCTTTACTTCTTCTTTTCTGATATGGATGCCTTTTATTTCTTTGTCTTGTCTGATTTCTCTGGCTAGAACCTCTAGTACCACATTAAATAAGAGTGGAGAGAGTGGACAACCCTGTCTTGTTCCTGATTCAAGGGGGAAAGCCTTCAGTTTAGTGCCATTTAATATGATGTTAGCTGATGGTTTATCATATATGGCCTTTATCATGTTGAGATATTTTCCTTCTATACCCATTTTGTTGAGAGTCTTAAACATAAAATTGTGTTGTATTTTATCGAAAGCCTTTTCTGCGTCTATTGATAAGATCATGTGGTTTTTGTTCCTTGTTATGTTGATATGGTGTATCATGTTAACCATTTTACGTATGTTGAACCATCCTTAAGATTCTGGGATGAATCCCACTTGATCATGATGTATTATCTTTTTAATATGTTGTTGTTTTCGATTTGCCAGTATTTTGTTTAGTGTTTTAGCATCTGTATTCATTAGAGATATTGGTCTGTAGTTTTCTTTTTTTGTGCCATCATTGCCTGGTTTTGGTATGAGGGTTATGTTGGCCTCATAAAATGTGTTTAGAAGTATTGCTTCTTCAATTTTTTGGAAGACTTTCAGTAGAATAGGAACAAGTCTTTGAATGTTTTATAAAATTCGCTGGTATAGCCGTCTGGGCCTGGACTTTTATTTTTGGGGAGGTTTTTAATGGTTTTTTCTATTTTTTCTCTACTAATAGGCGTGTTTAGGCTTTGTGCTTCTTCTTGACTCAGTCTAGGAAGGTTGTATTGTTCTAGGAATTTATCCATTTCTTCTAGGTTGTTGAATTTAGTGGAATAAAGTTTTTCATAGTATTCTACAATAATTCTTTGTATATCTACAGTGTCCATGGTGATTTCTCCTCTTTCATTTTGGATTTTGTTTGTATGAGTTCTTTCTCTTTTTTCCTTGGTAAATCTTGCCAAGGGTTTGTCAATTTTGTTGAACTTTTCAAAGAACCAGCTCCTTGTTCTATTAATGTTTTCTATAGTTTTTCTGTTCTCTCTTTCAATTATTTCTGCTCTGATTTTTATTATCTCCTTTCTTCCGCTGGTTTTGGGTTGTCTTTGTTCTTCTTTTTCTAGTTCCTTAAGGTGTGAAGTTAAGTGGTTCACTTGGGCTCTCTCTTGTTTGTTCATATATGCCTGAAGTGATATGAACTTCCCTCTTATCACTGCTTTTCCTGCATCCCATAGATTCTGATATGTTGTATTGTCATTTTCATTAGTCTGTATATATCTTTTGATCTCTGCACTTATTTCTTCTTTGATCCATTAATTTTTTAAAAGTATGTTGTTTAGTTTCCACATTTTTGTGGGATATTTTTCTCTTTTTTGCAGTTGAATTCTAGTTTCAAGGCTTTATAATCAGAAAATATGCTCGGTAGAACTTCGATTTTTCTGAATTTGCTGTTGTTGTTTTTGTGGCCCAACATATGGTCAATTCTTGAGAATGATCCATGTACACTGGAGAAAAATGTATACTCAGTCACTTTGGGATGAAATGTCCTGTAGATGTCTATGATATCCAGGTGCTCCAGTGTTTTGTTTAAGGCCACTATGTCTTTGTTGATTCTCTGTTTGGATGACCGATCTAGAGCCGTCAGCGGTGTATTGAGGTCTCCAAGTATGATTGTATTTTTCTCAGATTTTGTTTTAAGGTCAATATGTAGCTGTCTTATATATTTTGGTGCTCCTTGGTTTGGTGCATATATATTAAGAATTGTTATGTCTTCTTGATTCAGTGTCCCCTTAACCATTATGAAATGGCCTGAGTACCATTTTGTCTCTGAGTACTTTTGCTTTCTTGTAGTCAGCATTATCAGATATGAGTATTGCTATGCCTGCTTTTTTTTGGATGTCATTTGCTTGGAATATTGTTTTCCAGCCTTTCACTTTGAATTGGTTTTTACCCTTGTTACTTAGATGAGTTTCCTGTAGGCAGCATACAGTTGGATTTTCTTTTTTAATCCATTCTGCTACTCTGTGCCTTTTTATTGGTGAATTTAATCCGTTTACATTTATTGTAATTATTGACACTTGTGAGTTCCTTATTGCCATTTTATATATTGCTTTCTGTTAGTTTTGTGTCTTGTTTGATCCTTCTCTTTCGTTTTTCTATCTTTTGTTTTTATTTGGTTGTATTCCATACATCTTTCCTCTGTTGCTATCTTTTTTATCTCATGTGCTTTTCTGGTGGTTTTTTCAATGGTGGTTACCTTTAAGTAATGAAAAGGGTTCCTACCCTGTTCATTGTAGAGCACTATTTTGTGAGTACATTTGCACTCCATCGTCCTTTGCTACTGGTAATCTCCATCCTCTCCCCCCTTTTCTTTTTGTTGTTGTCACAGTATAAATTTGGTTTTATTGTGTTCTTCTTGGAGCTTTTTACTTGTGGCTTTGTTTTTTTTTTTTTTTTGATCTTTGTATCTGATTGGAGAACCCCCTTTAGCAATTCCTGGAGTGGGGGTTTTCTGATGATAAATTCCCTCATCTTTTCTGTATCTGTGAATGTTTTTATTTCTCCTTCATATTTGAAGGATTGCTTTGATGGGTATAGTATTCGTGGCTGAAAGTTCCTCTCTTTCAGGACTTTAAATATTGGGGTCCACTCTCTTCTAGCTTGTAGAGTTTCTGCTGAGAAATCTGATGATAATCTAATGGGCCTTCCTTTATATGTTGTATTCTTCTTTTCCCTGGCTGCCTTGAGAATTTTTTCTTTGTCATTGGTTTGTGTCATCTTTATTATGATGTGCCTTGGAGTGGGTTTGTTGGGGTTAAGAAAACTCGGAGTTCTGTTTGCTTCTTGAATTTGAGGCTTTAGTTCTTTCCACAGGCTTGGGAAGTTCTCACCTATTATTTGTTTGAGTATGTTCTCCATTCCATTTTCTCTCTCTTCTCCCTCTGATATACCTATTATTCTTATGTTTTTCTTTCTGATGGAGTCAGATAATTCTTGTAGGGCTATCTCATTTTTTTTAATTTTTGAGTCACTTTCTTCTTCTCTGTGTTGTGCCTCAAGTTGCTTGTCTTCTATTTCACTAATCCTCTCTTCTATCTGGCCTGTTCTATTAGCTAAGCTTGTTACCTCGTTTTTCAGCTTGTGAATTGAATTTTTCATCTCTGTTTGATTTGTTTCTGTAGTTTCAATTTCCTTGGAAATATAATCTTTGTGTTCGTCGAGTTGTTTTCTGAGCTCCCTAAATTGCCTTTCTGTGTTTACTTGTATATCTTGAAGGATTTTTAGGATTTCTATCTTAAATTCTCTGTCATTTAGCTCCAAGGTTTCCAATATATTAAATTTTTTCTCCATAGATTTTTCCTCATCTAGCTGTGTTACCTCTCTTTCTTTTGTATCCATGATATTCGATTTTCTCTTCCTTAATGGCATCTGAGGGTGGTTTTGTTGATAGTATTAATGAGATTTAATAAAGAATAAAAAGTAAAAAAAAATCGAAAAGAGTTGTTTTTTTTTAAAAAAAATTAATAGTGAAATAAAGAAAAATAAAATAAAAATTAAAAAAAAGAAAATTATTCCCCCCCCTTTTTTTCTCTCCTCTCCTCTCCCCTCTTTCTTGAGAAAATCTTGTGGTGAATTGTGAATTATATTGTATTTAGTAGAACAAACAATGCCTGTAATGGAGGGCCTGAATTGGGGAAAAGTAATAAAGGGGCAAGAAAAAAAATGATAAAAAAATAAAAAATAAAAAAAGACGGGGTGTATGGACCCACAAAAAGCAAATAATGAAAAAATTTGGATCAAGGATAAAATGATTTGCGTTTAGGTGTTGGTTGACTAAGAGTTATGATGAGAGGAATAAGAGGGAAACAGGAAAATGGGGGGACAAATTAAAAAATTATTATTGTATTTAGTGGAACAAGAACTAGATAAAATGGAGAGCCAGGGATGGGAGCACTGCTAGTGAGTTAAAAAGGTGAAGTAAAAACCCCCAAAATGCCACAAATATAAGTTTGAGTCCCAGATAAGATATTGTTTGTTATTGAGGTTTGAATGAGAGGAGATGTAAAGGAGAAAGGAAGAAACTAATATAGAGGGAGAAAAGAATGAGAGAGAGAGAGAAAAAAAAGAGGGAACCACTAAAAGAAGAAAAAAGAAAAAAGAGGAGAGAGTGAGAGAGAGAGTTAAGGGTTTTGGAATGCAACCCTCATAGAGAGAAAGGAAGAAGAAAGAAAAGATAATGGGAAATGTAACACTTAGGGGTAGTGTAGTTCAAGGAGAGGGGAGAGTAAGACCGGCAGAGAGTTAAACGACCAAATTGGAGGAGGAAAAAAAAAATCAAGAATGAAGATAAGAGAAACAAATGAACAAATATAATAAAATGGGATTAGGTTAAAAAGTCTGCAGATTATTGTTGATTTTGAGAGATTATCTTCTTGCTTTTTCTTTTCTCTCCCTCTTCCTGGTTGGTGATTCTGTACCTCGGGTTCTGCCCCTTTGGCACACTCAGGTAGAGGTTTGCAGTTGATAAGTCTCTATGGCGATGTCGTGTATTATGCTTCAGTCTCGTTGACAGTCGAGGCTCATTAGCATTTATAGGCTCCACCAGTGAGAGAGTCTGTGTTCCTGGAGCCTTTCTCCTAGTCTTTCCTTCCTCAATTAGTAGCCTGATAATCCAGCTATTGGGTTGCTGCTGCCTCTGCCTGGATAGTAAGAGGCTCAAAGAGCTGGCAACTCCCCACTCTATTCCCACTCAGCACAGGGCTCTGGGTAAAGCTCAGTCAGTCAGAGCTGCTAGCATAATCAGGCGGGGCTTCCGCCCACTCAAAGACTTCTGGCTCTGTCACTCTGTGGGATAACACGGGCGTGCACTGCCGAGGCACTTGAAGGAATCTTTCACCCACTATCTTCACACGCAGACCAGGATATCAGGCTGGCCGCCTCACCCTCTCAGTGAATACACCGCCCGCATGGAAAAGTTCCAGCGTTGGGATTGGCTCTCGCTCCGTCCCTGAGCGTGGCTTTTTCAAGGCGCTGGGGCAGCCCGAGATTCAGTTTTTGGCCCACACAAAGGCCCCTGACTCTGCCCCTCTGTGGGATAACACAGGCCGGCACTGCCGAGGCACTCGGAGGAATCTCTCGCTCACTCTCCGTGGGCGCAGACCAGGATATCAGGCTGGCTGCCTCGCCCTCTGAGTGAATCCCCCTCCCGCATGGAAAAGTTGCAGCGTTGGAATTGGCTCTCGCTCCCTCCCCGTGCGCGCCTCCACCAGGGCTCTGAGGCGGCCCGGAGATTTCGCTTTCGGCCCACACAAAGGCCCCTGACTCTGCCTCTCTGTGCGACAACACAGGCGCCCACTTCCGGGGCTTTGGAAGGAATCTCTCGCCCACTATCTGCACTCTCCGACCCGGAGATCGGGGAAAATGGCTGCCCTGGTTGTCTTTCTTTATCTGGGTTTGGCGCGAGTGTTAGCTTGTATTGCCCGGGTTGTGACAGGAAGTTTTTCCTCGGCTTGGATCTCTGTGCCATAGCCTGGTTTGGCAGTTTGTGCCACGGCCTGGATCTATTCACCCCCTTTGCCCGCCTTAGTTTCTATATTTTCAGTTCCCAGTGAAAGTCACCCTGTTTAGGTTAGTGAGGAAGGCGGAGCATTTCTTACTCCCTATTTCCTTCGGGGTTCGATTATATATTTAGCCAATTTTTCGCTTGACCATACCTTCGGGTGTATTGCGAAACATCTGGAGGCTCCAAGGATAGGTTTTTTCTGTTTCTGGTTGAAGATCTTGTTGAGTTTTGGGGGAGATTTATCGGTATCGCTTCCTACCACGCCATTACTCTGACGTTATCCACATTTTTGAAAAATGTTTTATCTTTTGATGAGAAAAATTGAACCAGTGCTTATTTGATATCCTCTTCATTTTTGTATTTTTTGCCCTTCAAAACATTTTGTAAGGACAAAAACAAGTGATAGTCGGAGGGTGCTAAGTCCGGGAAATATGGTGGATGTGACAGACATGCTTCTGTAGCATTTCTTCCTTGTTGAAATTTGTAAAAATTACAGTGGCGTAAATGAAATTTATCAGTAGCCATGGATACACTATCACTTCACACAGAAGATAACACGAATCAACTTTGTTTTAGTTAATTTGTTACGTCAGTATGTATACATTAAGTGATAAAAATAGAGAGGCACACATGCGCCAAATAAACATGTGCTTACATGTTGATACTTGTGATAGAAACAGACAGAACTTTCCGGTAGACCTTATACATTTTAATTCAACTAAGAGGTGTTTTCCACTCCTATTTCTTTTCTTCATTCTCTTGTGAACTTGGGCACCCTCAGCATCCCAGTTATTTTTCCCTAACCTGAAAGTCCCTGTTTCAAAAGAGTCAATGGAATAGAACCCCTAAATCTGGTTTAACTATCAATCAAACCTCAGTAAATTAAGTTAAATACATAGGCTTATGCACATGTTTAGATGCAAATGCACACACATACACATGCCACTGATTGCCACTGTGATGAGTGTGTTTGAAGCTTAGAATAATGCAGCTTCTCCATCATTAGATCAGCTGGCAATACAGATATACCATCAGTGCTTTAAAAGAAGTCCCATAATGCACTTGATAATACTATTTGTAAACTCTCTTGTGTCAAGTAGACCCAGAGAAGGTCAAGAGAGGGGAACCAAGATTTTGCAAGAAAAACATTTTTTTTAGTCAGGGGCATTATCAAACCAATAATTTATAAAAAGAGACTGTGAACTGATATAAACGACTTATCTGATCCAATCACAATACAGACTTAGGCAAAGGGGGAAATGTGGTCTAGTTTTTTGATGCATAGAAAATCTTTCTCTGATGTACATGAAATATAGATATAAACATACTCTTGTGGCAATGTAGATACTTATTCACCAAAGATATTTTATATAAAGTACAGTTACTTGGAAAAAATTAGAGAAATATGTAAAATCGTAATTGGAGTATTAGTTCTTTATACTTTTATGTGTCATCATTAGTATATGACACTAATGTATTTACATTAGTGTAAAATCCTTAGGGAATGTATGACAGTCGCCTTACTTCTTATCGTTTAAAAGGAGTAAAAATGATTCAAGATAATTGTTGTTTTCTTTTTATTTACCCCTTTCAACACTTTCACTTTAGTTTTCATTATAACTCTATTCTGTGATCAACTGGACTTTCACTTAAATATGGTAGAGCCATCTGAGGAAATAAAGACAGCTAGATCAAGCCTGTATGTGGTAAACAAGCAGTCTCATCAAAGTGAAATAAATACTAGCACCATCATAATTATTCTAAGCTATTTGCCATAATATACTGCAGCACTTCATCCAATATGTCAAATAGCGTTTGCTGGAGACAAACAGAAAGATAAGGGAAGAGTAACTCCTCTCATGCACCTTAGTTCATAATGATTTCTAAGTATCTAGAGACCTTGGACCCAGCTTTACCCTTTGTTATAATGACAGAGTTTCTTGGGATATAATTTGTGCACATATGTTGTATACCTTAATCACAGTTTTTATGCAACTGTGGTGTTTCTATGATCTTTTTGTACTCAAATTTGTCTTGTGCATGATGGCCTATTTATGCAATATAGATATGTATGTATTTATCCTCCCCCAAAATATAGAATCCTAGATTGTTTGATACCAAACTCCAAACTAGTCTAGTAACAAATACAAAGTCTCTTTACTGGCATGTGAAATAAAAACTGGGACAGGTATTTTTACTCCTCTGTCTCTTTAACTAGAATTTAAATAGTTAAGCAAAGAATTTGTTTCTAACATACTGCTACAAGGTTCTGCTAAAAATTCATGACTTTTATTCACTATTTACCTAAGTAGTCTATATTTTGTAGTGTCTTCTACATTTAAATAATTTTTAACCTGCCAATTTATGTTAATTATACTGCCAACTGAAAATAATACACTGTTACAACTTTCACAATTGCATGTATATGGAAATGTCATGTATTTTTCATAAAACTCTATAATTTTTTCAGTAAGTATAAGCTTGTTGCAAAGAATTATTGATAAACCTTGTATGTGCATAAACTAGTTAATTTGAAAAGCAAAGTATTAAAGCAGTGTAGCTTTAAAGTTGAACATATTTCCCTTTCAACTATACTTCTACATTGTAACTCTAGAGATCTCATTCTAGTTGAATAGAAATCATTTTAACTAGTTACCTATTTTAGCCAAAGTAATTTAAATATAAATATCACATAATACTTTATGTGCTAGTGCTTTAAAATTTTGTTTGCTTATTTCTAAGCTACAAAATAATGTATTCTGTATAATTTTATAATACAGTTGTTCTATAAGATTCACTTAAACAAACACATAAGTGCCAGAAACTGAGTAAGAAACTTATTTTATCTTCTTTCAGCTGATATAATATGGTATGGACTTCTAAAGACACTTGTAGTATTACATACTTGGGGTGGTGAACACACAGCACAGATGATGTGTTGTAGAATTGTGCACCTGAAACCTGTATAGTTTTGTTAACCAGTGTCACCCCAATAAATTCAATAAAGAGGAAAAAAAATGGTAAATAAATTGGATTCTGAATTTTTCCCTGAGTCTGTAGTGTTGTGTTGTCAAATTCAGATCCAACCAAGTTTCCTAAGATTATTCATACAGCTGCAAGTTGTTCCACAAACTGTGGCCTCTGTTCATTTAGGTGTTGCCTTTGTCCTGACCTTCAATCATGGGGCTGATATTAGTAATTGCATGAAAATCTGTTCTTTAAAAGTAAAATATAAGTTTGTAATACTTCAGCATGCACACAATAGAGCCATACATAATTAAATCTAAGATATATAATCAAATTTCTATTATTATAGATGTTATTCTATAAAAATCTTTGATCATGACATAAACTTTTATGTAATTTTATTGAATAATCTAATTCATACATTGGTAATAAATCAACCCTTTTTGCTTATTTGTGGGTTTTTTTGTTGTTATACCAAGCATTAAATAGAGTAAACTAATGGTAATATTTCACAAACAAAAAATTATACTTGAAACCATATTAGGAAAATCAATATTTTTTTCTAGGAAATTAGTAAGAAGATTATTTGTGAGTTGATTTATATAAGAAATATCTTGCTTAAGAGACATGCTTAAAATCAGTAATGCTTCTAATTCCAAAACTTAGTGTCTAAAAGACTTTCATTTTCATTAGAAATATAATACTAGAATTTTACCTTAAAATGTCCGAATTACTAAGTGTCCCAACATATGTTTAGTTATTTTGAACAAAAGCTAAAGTATAAAGATATATCTTGTCAACATTATAAAACATTCTCTACCAGTTATTTATTACCATAGTATGCTGCTTAACAAATAATCACAGAATCTACAACAATCAATTATTGGCACAGGAGACTGATCATGACTAGTATCATTCAAATATCTAAGGGTTAGTTGGCTGGTTTGACTGATCTATGATGGCCACTACTGAGACAACAAGGGTGATTTAGCTCTGTTTCTCATGTCTCATTCTTTTATAGCCTAGCCCAGTTACGGGCTCATGGCAAAGGCAGAGAAGCCACTGCTTATATCAAATCTGCTAACATCCAATGACCAAAGGAAGTCATATGGCTAAGTTCAGTATCAAAAAAGGAGATTCAAATTTACATGGCAGATGATGTTGAATTATGGAAGGGTAAAGAATTGGACCAAAAACACACATTCTACTGCTTATTTTATTTTGAGAAATAACTCTATTGATATATTGATGACTACCAAAACCTCCCACAAAAAACAATATTCCAACAATACAGAGAAAATAAATTTTGTGGTATAATAACACAATGTGGTATAATAACACTGAAGGGTAAAAGCCTCATACTATATGTATGGCAGATGAGAAGAAATTATACTGCTCACAAAAATTAGGGGATATTTTATTGCTTCATATTCATTTTGAAATATCCCATAATTTTTTGAGCAGTATATATACTATATATTGTATATATATAATACTGCATGTAGGTTTTAGCTTTTTGAAATGATATAAAAAGTTTAGCTTTATTTATTCATTTATTCTATAATTTATGAGCACTTACTCTATTTTAAGCACTGTTCTAGGCACTAGAGAGCAAATCATGGGAATTCCCAACCTCATGAAACATATATATATATATGTATGTATGTATGTATGTATGTGTGTATATGTGTATATATATATATATATATTTTCTAGTGGGAGAGACAATTGAGATAACTAAGCAAAATTTATAGTATATTAGATAATGATTCACAAAGAAAAAAAAACAAGAAAATGAGGTAGAAGATTTCTGGAAGCAGAAATTGCAATTTTAGGTAGTTGGCCAGGGAAGCTGCATAGAGAAGTTTACATTGGAATAAATAACTGAAAAAATTAGTGTGTGCCCTATGAATGGCTGGAGAAAGAAAATTTCAAGTTAAGAGAACAGCAAATTCATGGGCCTCGCTGGAAACATGTCTGATGTATTTCAGGTAACAGAGTCAAGTATGACTTGCATGAAACAAGAAAAAAAAAAAAGAAGAAGCAATTGAAGTCAGAGAGGTGCAGGGCCCAGATAAGACAGAATTAGCGTCATTGCAATACCTTTGGCTTTAATTCTAAATGAGATGTGGAGTCTGGAAATATTTGAGCAAAGGAATTCATGATTCAGTTTAGATTTTAATGGGTCAGTCTGACTACTGTATTGAGAATAGACTGAATAGTGGTAAGGGCAAAAGCATAGACAAGTTAGGAGATTATTATAATAACCAAATGACAAATAATAATTGTTTAGACAAATAATGATTGTAGCAGAAGCTGTGGGTAAAAGGTGGACAAATAATTAACACATTTTGAAATTAGAGCCAGCAGGATAGTCTGATCAATGACTGTGAGGTATAAGAAAAAAAGATAGGAGTCAAAATTACTCCACAGTTTTATATCTAAGCAATTGTGGAAAGGGAGTTTCCATTTACTAAGATGAGGGAGACAGTGGAAGAGGCAGTTTTGATGTGGGGGTAGAAGGCAGAAACTAAGTTTTGGACATGTGAAGTTTGAAATGATTGCTAAATCCAAGTGGAAATGTCAAGTAGGCTGCTGGATGTTATGACTACAGAGATTAGAGATGAGATCATAAATGAGATGAGATCATGAATGAAGATATATAATATATTTGGGAGTCATCCTGTATAGATAGCATTTAAAACTACAAAACTGGATGTGGTAAACAAGATAGCCATTGAGACAGAGGGAAGAAGAGCTATAAAAAACACAGTGATGTCCAAAGTGGGAAGGATAAGAAAACTAGCAAAGGATACAGAGAAATGGCAGCTAGTGAGGTGGGAGGAAAGTCAGAAGAGTGCTGCGTCTGCGTCAAGTGAAAAGACTGTGTAAGAAGAAAAAGTACGTGAAATGTGCTCTTGGGTAATAAGAGCTAGGAATTGATGATCGAGTTGTACAACAGAAATATCATCAGTGACTTTGATGGAGGCATGTGAGTGAAAGGTTGTTTGGAGCGATTTATAAGAAAAATGTAAGATATGAGGAGACATTACTACTGATACTATAGCTTTTGAAAAGATAATAAAGCATTTGAATATCTTTGTACTAATACATTTTAAAACAGATAAGATGAATAAGTATCTAGAAAAACACAACTTACTAAAACTGACATAAGAAAGAAAATATCTAAATAGGTCAATATACATTAAAGAAATTGAATCTTTATCCTATAACAAAAATTCTACTCCCAGATAACTTTACTTGTGAATTCTCAAAAAACTTTTAAAAGATGTAACACCAACCTTATTCAAATAGAACAGAATAAAATAGAAAAGAATGAAACACGTCTCAGCTCATTTTATGACAGCAGATAAGGACAATACCAGAAAGAAACTTCACAGATTAATTTTTCATAAACATAAATGCAAAATTTAGCAATAGAATCTGAGGATTATAAAAAACACAATAAATCATGATTTATTTATTTATTCCTGGGATGCAAGGTTGATTCCACATTCTGAAATCAATCAGTCTCAGAAATCAACCAAATTACTAGGAAAAAAAGATAAAAAATACACACCAATTCAATAGATATAGAAATGTACTTGATAGAATAAAATTCTATATCCTTTCATGATAAAACCTCTTAACAGTGTAAGAATGAAAAGCAACTTTCATGATATGACAAAGTTTATTTATAAAGAACTTATAAGTATCATACATCACTGAGAAATATTGAAAGCTCTCAATCTAAAGTTGTAACCAAGACTAGTATGTTAACTATGACTATGTCCATTCAACATTATGTTGAGGCCTTAGCCAATGCAATTTTTAAAAAGTTAAAACTCTAAGAATTGGAAAGAAAAAATATGTCATTCATAAGTTATAGATTAGTATGGCTAGGTATATAAAAATTCAAAAGAATGCATAAACTATTAAACTTGATAAATAAATTCATTAAGGTTATATATGCAAGATCAACATAAAAATAAATTTATTTTCATATAAGTAATAAATAGAAAATAAAATTTTAATAAATAATATTACTTACAATACATAAAAATATTTCTTATTCCTAGCACATTTCACATACTTTTTCTTCTTACCGTCTTTTCACTTGACGCAGATGCAGCACTCTTCTGACTTTCCTCTTAGAAATAAATATAAAGATGTATAAGATTAGTTTAGTGAAAAGTTCAGAGTATTATTGAGAAAAATTAAGAAGACTAAATAAATGGATTACTCAACTTCATGGATTGAAAAACAATATAGTAAATATGTCAAATATTATCAAATTGGTAATTGAATGGGTTCAATTTAATCCTAATACAAATCCTAGCAGCCTTTGTGTGTGTGGGGGGGGCAGGGGGGTGAGTGGAGAGGGGTTGACAGATCATTCTAAAATATTTATTCTAAAATAAAGGCCAGGAATAACCTAAAAATCTGAAGGAAAAAAATTGGGTTTTCTGATTTACTCTGCAAATATAGAACTTATTACAAAGTTATGGTAATTAAGATAATGTGTAAATGGCACAAGAACATTCAAAAAGCCCAATGAAAAGAATAAAAAGTTAAGAAACAGATTCATGATACCCCATGACAGTTTTTGAGAAGGTGTCTCTGCCAAGCAATAGGAAAAGGGTAGTCTTTTTGACAAATGATAACAATATAAGTAATTGGAAATTCATGTGGGGAAAAACAATCAAGCTTGATTTTATTTGATCCTATTGACACAACCTAATTCCATGATGATTATAGATCTAAATGTGAAAGACAACATAACAAAGCTTCTAGACAAAATCATAGAAGCATATCTTTATGACCTTGGGATAGGCAGAGATTTCTTAAATAAGACTTGAAAAGTGCTAACCATAAAGAAAAACATCTGAAAGTTTTATTGTATTAAAATTAAGAACATCTATTAATCAAAAGACATTTTTGAAAAAGTGAAAATGGAATTCCTGGAGTCAAAGAATATATTCACCACATATAATACACAAACGATTTGTATTTTGAACATGTGAAAGCTTTCTATGTCAATAAGAAACATACAGATCATTGAATAGAAAAAAAGAACAATGGAGGATATCTAAGTGACCAATAACCATATGAAAAATGCTTAACATCATAATAAGAAGAAAAATGCAAATTAAAACTACAGTGTTGCACACTCCATATTCACTACAATGGCTAGGCTTAAAAGGAAAAAAACTGATATTACTAATATGGTTTTGTTTTTTTTTGTGACAGAGACAGAGAGAGATAGAGAAAGGGACAGATAGAGACAAATAGACAGGACGGGAGAGAGATGAGAAGCATCAATTCTTTGTTGCGGCACCTTAGTTGTTCATTGATTGCTTTCTCATATGTGCCTTGACTGGGAGTTACAGCTGACTGAGTGACCCCTTGTTCAAGCCAACGACCTTGGGATCAAGCTTGTGAGCCTTGCTCAAACCAGATGAGCTTGTGCTCAAGCTGGTGACCTCGGGGTTTCAAACCTGGGTCCTCCGCCTTCCAGTCCAATGCTCTATCCACCAAGCCAGTGGTCTCCAATCTTTTCTGGGCCACAGACCAGTTTAATGTCAGAAAATATTTTCACAGACCGGCCTTCAGGGTGAAATGGATAAATGTATCATGTGACTGAGACAAGCGTCAAGAGTGAGGCTTAGACAGATGTAACAGAGGGAATCTGGTCATTTTTTAAAAATAAAACATTGTTCAGACTTAAATATAAATAAAATGGAAATAATGTAAGTTATTTATTCTTTGTCTGCTGACTGGTACCAAATGGCCCACAGACCGGTACTGGTCCATGGCCCGGGGGTAGGGGACCACTGCACTAAGCCACTTCCTGGTCAGGCGACTGATATTACTAAGTACTGGTGAGTTACTACATATATGGAACAATAGGAATTCTTACGCTCTCCTGGTAGAGGGCATATTGCTTAAACACACTGGACAATCTTTTAGAATTATCTTATGAATTGAAACTATTAAATGGTCTAGCAATTTCATCCCTGGCATATAAAAATGTATATACATATGCACCCAAACAAGTATACATTGATGTTCATGGCAATGTTACTCATAATACTCAAGAAGTGGAAATAACCAAATGCCCTTCAACAGTAGACTGAATAAACTGTGCATTTATACAAAGAGCAACAAGAAGAAAAGATTTTACTTATATTTATAAGTGAATAAATCTCATAAACATAATATGAGGCAAAAGAAACTAGAAATGAAATAATATGCACTCTAAGATTTTATCTGTATAAAGTTTAAAAATATGCAATACTAAACTACAGTTAGAGACTTAGGTTTCTTTTTTTTTAATTTTTATTTATTTATTTATTCATTTTTTGGGGGGAGGAGAGAGAGAGAAAGAGAGAGAGAGAGAGAGAGAGAAGGGGGAGGAGCAGGAAGCATCAACTCCCATATGTGCCTTGACCAGGCAAGCCAGGGTTTTGAACCAGCAACCTCAGTGTTTCCAGGTTGACGCTTTATCCACTGCGCCACCACAGGTCAGGCAGAGACTTAGGTTTCAATTTAGAAGAGGCATAAGGATATTTCTGGGGTGCTGACAGTGTTCTGTTTCTTGGTCTGTTTGAAGTTAACATGGATGTTTGCTCTATGTTAATTTTCTGAAATATGTTTTTGTTTTCTACATTTTCTGTATGCATTCTATATTACCATAGAATACTTTTTCAAAATAGAAGTTGTTTTTTTTTTTTGTTTGTTTGTTTTTCTGAAGCTGGAAACGGGGAGAGACAGACAGACTCCCGCATGCGCCCGACCAGGATCCACCCGGAACGCCCACCAGGGGCGACGCTCTGCCCACCAGGGGGCGATGCTCTGCCCTTCCGGGGCGTTGCTCTGCCGCGACCAGAGCCACTCTAGCGCCTGGGACAGAGGCCAAGGAGCCATCCCCAGCGCCCGGGCCATCTTTGCTCCAATGGAGCCTTGGCTGTGGGAGGGGAAGAGAGAGACAGAGAGGAAGGAGGGGGGGGTGGAGAAGCAAATGGGCGCTTCTCCTATGTGCCCTGGCCGGGAATCGAACCCAGGTACCTCGCACGCCAGGCTGACGCTCTACCGCTGAGCCAACCGGCCAGGGCCGAAGTTGTTTTTTTGAAATCAGAAAATTTTGGTTGTTTGCAACACTGTAAGTAATCTTGTGATCATACATGTGTAAGTAAGGATAATATACCAGGACTAACTAGTAGCAAACTTTGGAAATAGATTGTTCTTTTAGAAGGAGAAAGATATTACTTTCCCCAATTTGATTTTTCCTAAGTACAGTAGAGGGATTTTTGGGCCTTTCACACTGTAAAAGCAGGTTATAATATCAAGATATGCAGTATATTTTGAATCTATGCAAGATCTTCCTTCCTGCTGTGCCTAATTTCTGAATTCAATGCTGTCACAAAAACAGATGCAATGTGATGCCCAGTGGAAAGAACGAGTCTGATTTTCATCAACACTGCATCGGCCTCAGTGTAAATTGGTGTTGCACACTCTGGTTCCGCAGGTGAACCACACATTCTTAAAGGGTTTTATTTAAGATAGAGTAATAGAAAACAGTTACTTTTTAAATTAAGAGTAGGATATTTTTTCCACATGGAGACAGAATTATTAAAGTGAAGATAATTTTTTTCTCTAAATTTCAGTATTTAACTCTATTTTGTGCCAGAAGAAATATTGTTGAAATTATTGAAAACAATATTTATTAAACGTGGTCATGCTAAAAGTTCATAATATGCCTGTTATATATTTTGAGTCTGATTTCAAACTAACTTGACAATTGGATCCATAATTGAATAGAAAATTCCAAATTAAAGAAAAAACCATTTTTTAATGACTACAAGTGAATGAAAATGAGGGCTGCCTATATGCCTAAAATGTAAATTTAAGTGACAAGATAAATATTCTTTCTCCTTTCACCAATTATACAATCATCTCAACTGTTAGTTCAGACCTATCTCTGCAACAAGCAAACAGATTGCAGAAGGAATCATTAAGTAGACAGGCCTCAGTCAAGAAGTCATTTTTTAACATGGGAATTGATGCTGCTTCACAAAACCTGCCATTATAGTACTGAGTGACTGTTTAGGTAGTGGAAGAGGTTGCCAGACAAAAGCTGCATAATCCTCTCTATAAATGTTTCCAGCCTACCTCCTATTTGATGTTACTGAAGGAGAAAGAATAGGTTTTTATTGATATTATGACTTGTATATATTTGTGCTATATATAAACAAAACTGCTCCACTTTACCAGTTTTGGGAAGAGAAAATACATTCGTATCTGTGGATTATTCAAATTAAATGTTTTAAATCTCACTTACCTTCCCAAGCGTATTCCTATCGTGGTTCTCTTACTTTACTCGTCTTGATAATTCCATAACACAGAGACAAACATCACTCACAGCCTCGTTCCTGTCCCTGTGCTTTACAGAGAGAATGCTGGAAACTCAGACTTCTTCCCTGGCCGCTGGTGATACCGCCGAACCTGCCTTTCGTGAAGTATCAGTGTCCAAACACAGTCAGTGATTCTGCCGATTCTTGCCACTTGTGTGGTTAACAGAGAAGGAACAGGCTGGGGTCATGGGAGAGTCCCATGCTTCAGGCACCATTCTCTGACTTCTGCTTAAAAGTTCCAGGTCAATTTGTAATCACTAAGCAACTAACTCTAAAGAGGTTTTCTATTTCAGGCATACATGTTTTGAAACCTGTCCCTTTTTCCTTTCATCTTCTATAACTTTTTCTCTCCACACAAACTATCACTTCTGTTTACCAATGTCAACCCCAGCTTTTGGTTCCCAGCATGAATAACACTTTTTCTAAGGAAAAATCCACTTTTTCAACTATAAAGCCAAGATTTTATTTTACCAAACTTTAAGTACTAGAAAACCTTGAAGAAAGTAGTTTCTTTCGGAGTGACGTCACGGAAATGGCGCCGTGAGCAGCGCGTCCGACAGATCTCCCCAAATTCACAACAAATTTATCAACTAGAAACAGGAAAATTTATCCTCGGAGCATTCCGGAGTTCCACACAAACTGAAAGCGAAAGGACTGTTATCACTTGAATCTGAGAGACGAGGGTGTGGAGGAAGCTACCGCAGGGACGTTCATTCAAGCCGCGAGGGAGTGCGCCTGTGGTGAGTCAGCCCACACTCGGGAGCCGCGAGCAGCCGCCCACACTCCGGAGCGGTGAGCAGCCGCTGGCGCGCGCCCGGTTTGGTTGCAGAGTGAGCACCGCCCACACTCCGGAGCGGCGAGCAGCCGCTGGCGCGTGCCCGGTCCAGTTGCAGAGCGAGCACCGCTAAGGTTCCCAGCAGCCCGCACACTGCGAGTGAGAGTCGCCAGCCACCGGTGCCCGGAGCACCCCATTCGCACGTGTACCCTGGGCATTCCACGCGCCCAGAGAGCCCTGCTGGCCCGCACACCCAGGGTGCCCCATCATCCTGCGCCCGGTGCACCCCAGCCACCAGGAGCGGGAGAGGCCCCAGGGCGGTATTCCCTACTTGGGAGATTCTCTCCGCGGGCGGGGCACCTCACCCAGCCATTCAAGCTAACAATCAAGCATTGGGGGAGGGGCACGCGCAGGCAGCCTGAAATACCTTCGGGAGCACAGCTGCGACCCAATCACTGAAATTAGCTTAACCCGTGAAATCTGCGCACCCTCGGTTCTAATTGATAAGATCTCTCTCAGTTCAGCGACCCAAGACAAGAGGCGTGATATTTTTTAGTGCCTCTCGCTAAAGGGGCGGGGGCAACTTCTGATTGATAGAGCCTCCATATTCAGGGATAAACGCTAACAAGAAGGACTTGGCAGATAATAAGATCTATACTACACTAGTCGCAAGCAGAGACTAGTGCCTCTTCTTCCCAGCCAAAACAGGCTACAAAGTGTGGAAAGCCTGGGTTGAGAGGTCCAACTGAATGCTAGGCGCTGAACAGTCACCTTGACAACAATTGACTCCCACCCCCGCCTGATTACACTGGAGGCCCTGACTCCCAGAGCCTTTCCCAAAGCCTTGCACTGAGTGGGGATAGAGTGGGGATTTCCCAGCTCTTTGAGCCTCTTACTCCCCAGGCAGAAGCAGTTGCAGCCTTATAGCTGGATCACCAGGCTGCTAATTCAGGAAGGGGGGACTAGGAGAGAGAATCCAGGAAAGCAAACTCTCTCATCGTTGGACCCTGCAAACGCCAACAAGCCTTGACTACCAGCAAGACTAAAGCCAATTATATGACATTGCCATAGAATCCCATCAACTGCAAATCCCTACCTAAGTGTGACACAGGGGCAGAGCCTGGGGTACAGAGTCACCGACCAGGAAGAGGGAGAGAAAAGAAAAAGGAAGAAGTTAACATCTCAAAATCAAGAAAAATCCACAGACTTTACAACTTGTTCCACTAATTTTTTTTTTGTTGTTGTTTGTTTTTTCTATCTTATTGCCTTTATTATTATTATTTCTATTTCCTCCACCTCGGTCCTTCTATTCTCTGCCCATCTTATGCTTCCCTTTTCTTGAACTACACTACCCATAAGTGTTACATTTTATTTCTCTTCTTCATCCTCACCCTCCTTTAAGGTTATACTCCAAAACACTTAACTCTCACTCTCTCCTCTTTTTTTTTTTTTGTTTTGCTTTATCTTGTTTTTTTCTCTTCCTTTTTTATTTCTTCCTTCGTTTTTCTCTTTTTCTTATTTTTTCCTTTCTATTTGTTTTTTCTCTTCTCGTTTTACTTTCCTCCCATTTAATCCTCAATCACGAACAAATTAGTTAATTTGGGACTCAAGGCTTTTTTTGGCTTTATTTTTCTTTTTCGCTTTTGTTTTTGTTTTTTTCTTGCTTGTTTATTTTTGTGGCATTTTGGGTCCTCCCAACCCAAGGTCTCCATTGTATTTAGTCTTCGCTCCACTTAATACAACAGATTTTTACTTATTATTTTTATTTTTTTTCTTTATTATTCCTTTTTTTGTCCTTTTTTCTGGTTCCCTCTTATCCCTCTCATTATATCTCTTAGTTGACCATCACTCACAAGCAAATCATCTTATGCTTGTCTAAGATTTTCCTCCTTTTTTTTTTTTTTTTTTTTTTTGCATTTAGTAGGTCCCTACTCCCCTTTTTTTGCCCCTTGAACTCTTCACCCCAAATCAGGCCCTCCATTATAGGCACGATATTTCCCTGAGGAGGGGAGAGGAGGGAAAGAGAAGAAAGAAAAAAAGGGGGAAATAATAAATTCTTACTGTTTTTTTTTTTGTGGGGTGTTTTCCTTTTTTTTTTTTTTTTTTTTTTTTTACTTTTTACTCTTTATTAATTCTAATTAGTGCTATCAACAAGACCACCCTCAGATGCCAATAAGAAAGAGGAAATTGAATATTATGGATACAAAAGAAAGAGAGGTAACACAAATAGATGTGGAAAAATCTATGGAGAAAAGACTTAACATATTGGAAGCCTTGGAGCTAAATGACAGAGAATTTAAAATAGAAATCTTAAAAATACTCAGAGATATACAAGAAAACACAGAAAGGCAATTTAGGGAGATCAGAAAACAACTCAATGAACACAAAGAATATATTACCAAGGAAATTGAAACTATAAAAACAAATCAAACAGAAATGAAAAACTCAATTCACGAGCTGAAAAACGAGGTAACAAGCTTAGCTAGCAGAACAGCCCAGATTGAAGATAGGATTAGTGAAATAGAAGACAAACAACTTGAGGCACAACAGAGAGAAGAAGAAAGAGACTCAAAAATAATAAAAAATGAGAAAGCCCTACAGGAATTGTCTGACTCCATCAGAAAAAATAACATAAGAATAATAGGTATATCAGAGGGAGAAGAGAAAGAAAATGGAATGGAGAATATACTCAAACAAATAATAGACGAGAACTTCCCAAACCTGTGGAAAGAACTAAAGCCTCAAATTCAAGAAGCAAACAGAACACCGAGTTTTCTTAACCCCAACAAACCCACTCCAAGGCACATCATAATAAAGATGACACAAACCAATGACAAAGAAAAAATTCTCAAGGCAACCAGGGAAAAGAAGAGTACAACATATAAAGGAAGGCCTATTAGATTATCATCAGATTTCTCAGCAGAAACTCTACAAGCTAGAAGAGAGTGGACCCCAATATTTAAAGCCCTGAAAGAGAGGAACTTTCAGCCAAGAATACTATACCCATCAAAGCTATCCTTCAAGTATGAAGGAGATATAAAAACATTCACAAATACAGAAAAGATGAGAGAATTTATCAACAGAAAGCCCCCACTCCAGGAAATACTAAAGGGGGTTTTCCAACCAGATTCAAAGAACAAAAGAAAACAAAACCACAAGTAACAGCTCCACCAAGAACACAATGAAACCAAACTTAAACTGTGACAACAAAGGAAAAAAAGGGGGGAGAGGATGGAGATTAACAGTAGCAAAGAACGATGAAGTGCAGAAATACTCATAAGATAGGGTACTACAATGAATATGGTAGGTACCCTTTTCATTACTTACTGGTAACCACCCTAGAAAAAACCACCACAAAAACACTTGACTTAAAAAAGGTAGCAACAGAGGAAAGAAGTATGGAACACAAACAAAGAAAAACAAATGATAGAAAAACAAAAGAGAAGAATCAAACTAGATACAAAACTAACAGAAAGCAATTTATAAAATGGCAGTAGGGCACCCACAAGTGTCAATAATTACACTAAATGTAAATGGATTAAACTTACCAATAAAAAGACACAGAGTAGCAGAATGGATTAAAAAAGAAAATCCAACTATATGCTGCCTACAAGAAACACATCTAAGCAACAAGGATAAAAACAAATTCAAAGTGAAAGGCTGGAAAACAATACTCCAAGCAAACAACACCCAAAAAAAAGCAGGTGTAGCAATACTCATATCTGATAATGCTGACTACAAGACAGAAAAAGTACTCAGAGACAAAAATGGTCATTTCTTAATGATTAAGGGGACACTGAATCAAGAAGACATAACAATCCTTAATATATATGCACCAAACCAAGGAGCACCAAAATATATAAGACAGCTACTTATTGACCTTAAAACAAAAACTAACAAAAATACAATCATACTTGGAGACCTCAATACTCCGCTGACGGCTCTAGATCGGTCATCCAAACAGAGAATCAACAAAGACATAGTGGTCTTAAACGAAATACTAGAACACCTGGATATGATAGACATCTACAGGACACTTCATCCCAAAGCGACAGAGTATACATTTTTCTCTAGTGTACATGGAACATTCTCAAGAATTGACCATATGTTGGGCCACAAAGACAATATCAGCAAATTTAGAAAAATTGAAATTGTACCAAGCATATTTTCTGATCGTAAAGCCTTGAAACTAGAATTCAACATCAAAAAAGAGGGGGAAAAACCCACAAAAATGTGGAAACTAAACAACATACTTCTAAAAAATGAATGGGTCAAAGAAGAAATAAGCGCAGAGATCAAAAGATATATACAGACAAATGAAAATGAAAATACGACATACCAGAATCTCTGGGATGCAGCAAAAGCAGTAATAAGAAGAAAGTTCATATCACTTCAGGCCTATATGAACAAACAAGAGAGAGCCGAAGTAAACCACTTAACTTCACACCTTAAGGAACTAGAAAAAGAAGAACAAAGACAATCCAAAACCAGCCGAAGAAAGGAGATAATAAAAATCAGAGCAGAAATAAATGAAATATAGAACAGAAAAACTATAGAAAAAATCAATAAAACAAGGAGCTGGTTCTTTGAAAAGGTCAACAAAATTGACAAACCCTTGGCAAGACTCACCAAGGAAAAAAGGCACAGGACTCAAATAAATAAAATCCAAAATGAAAGAGGAGAGATCACCACAGACATCATAGATATACAAAGAATTATTGTAGAATACTATGAAAAATTATATGCCACCAAATACAACAATCTAGAAGAAATGGATAAATTCCTAGAACAATACAACCTTCCTAGACTGAGTCATGAAGAAGCAGAAAGCCTAAACAGACCAATCAGCAGGGAGGAAATAGAAAAAACTATTAAAAACCTCCCCAAAAATAAAAGTCCAGGCCCAGACGGTTATACTAGTGAATTCTATCAAACATTCAAAGAAGACTTGGTTCCTATTCTACTCAAAGTCTTCCAAAAAATTGAAGAAGAAGCAATACTTCCAAACACATTTTATGAGACCAACATAACCCTCATACCAAAACCTGGCAAGGATGGCACAAAGAAAGAAAACTACAGACCAATATCTCTAATGAATACAGATGCTAAAATATTAAACAAAATACTGGCAAACCGAATACAACAACATATTAAAAAAATAATACATCATGATCAAGTGGGATTTATCCCAGAATCTCAAGGATGGTTCAACATACGCAAAACGGTTAACGTAATACACCATATCAACAAAACAAAGAACAAAAACCATATGATCTTATCAATAGATGCAGAAAAGGCTTTTGATAAAATACAACACAATTTTATGTTTAAGACTCTCAACAAAATGGGTATAGAAGGAAAATATCTCAACATGATAAAGGCCATATATGATAAACCATCAGCCAACATCATTTTAAACGGCATAAAACTGAGGACTTTCTACCTTAAATCAGGAACAAGACAGGGTTGTCCACTCTCTCCACTCTTATTTAACGTGGTGCTAGAAGTTCTGGCCAGAGCAATCAGACAAGACAAAGAAATAAAAGGCATCCATATCGGAAAAGAAGAAGTAAAGGTATCACTTTTTGCTGATGATATGATCCTATACATCGAAAACCTGAAGGACTCCACAAAAAGATTATTAGAAACAATAAACCAATACAGTAAGGTCGCAGGATACAAAATTAACATACAGAATTCCATAGCCTTTCTCTATGCCAACAATGAAATATTAGAAAACGAACTCAAAAAAATAATCCCCTTCACGATTGCAACAAAAAAAATAAAATACCTAGGAATAAACATAACAAAGAATGTAAAGGACCTATATAATGAAAATTACAAAGCATTGTTAAGGGAAATCGAAAAAGATACAATGAGATGGAAAAATATTCCTTGTTCTTGGATAGGAAGAATAAATATAATCAAAATGGCCATATTACCCAAAGCAATATACAAATTTAATGCAATTCCCATCAAAATCCCTATGAGATTTTTTAAAGAAATGGAACAAAAAATCATCAGATTTATATGGAACTATAAAAAACCCCGAATAGCCAAAACAATCCTAAGGAAAAAGAATGAAGCTGGGGGCATTACAATACCTGACTTTAAACTATATTATAGGGCCACGATAATCAAAACAGCATGGTATTGGCAGAAAAATAGACACTCAGACCAATGGAACAGAATAGAAAGCCCAGAAATAAAACCACATATATATGGTCAAATAATCTTTGATAAAGGGGCCAACAACACAGAATGGAGAAAAGAAAGCCTCTTCAACAAATGGTGTTGGGAAAACTGGAAAGCCACATGCAAAAGAATGAAACTCGACTACAGCCTGTCCCCGTGTACTAAAATTAATTCAAAATGGATCAAAGACCTAAATATAAGACCTGAAACAATAAAGTACATAGAAGAAGACATAGGTACTAAACTCATGGACCTGGGTTTTAAAGAACATTTTATGAACTTGACTCCAATGGCAAGAGAAGTGAAGGCAAAGATAAATGAATGGGACTACATCAGAATAAAAAGTTTTTGCTCAGCAAGAGAAACTGATAACAAAATAAACAGACAGCCAACTAAATGGGAAATGATATTTTCAAACAACAGCTCAGATAAGGGCCTAATTTCCAAAATTTACAAAGAACTCATAAAACTCAACAACAAACAAACAAACAATCCAATAAAAAAATGGGAAGAGGACATGAATAGACACTTCTCCCAGGAAGAGATACAAATGGCCAACAGATATATGAAAAGATGCTCAGCTTCATTAGTTATTAGGGAAATGCAAATCAAAACTACAATGAGATACCACCTCACCCCTGTTAGATTAGCTATTATCAACAAGACGGGTAATAGCAAATGTTGGAGAGGCTGTAGAGAAAAAGGAACCCTCATTCACTGTTGGTGGGACTGTAAAGTAGTACAACCATTATGGAGGAAAGTATGGTGGTTCCTCAAAAAACTGCAAATAGAACTACCTTATGACCCAGCAATCCCTCTACTGGGTATATACCCCAAAACCTCAGAAACATTGATACGTGAAGACACATGTAGCCCCATGTTCATTGCAGCACTGTTCACAGTGGCCAAGACATGGAAACAACCAAAAAGCCCTTCAATAGAAGACTGGATAAAGAAGATGTGGCACATATACACTATGGAATACTACTCAGCCATAAGAAATGATGACATCAGATCATTTACAGCAAAATGGTGGGATCTTGATAACATTATAAGGAGTGAAATAAGTAAATCAGAAAAAAACAAGAACTACATGATTCCATACATTGGTGGAACATAAAAATGAGACTAAGAGACATGGACAAGAATGTGGTGGTTACCAGGGGTGGGGGGAGGGAGGACAGGGGGAGAGTTAGGGGGAGGGGGAGGGGCACAGAGAACTAGATAGAGGGTGGCGAAGGACAATCTGACTTTGGGCGAGGGGTATGCAACATAATTTAATGACAAAATAACCTAGACATGTTTTCTATGAATATATGTACCCTGATTTATTAATGTCATCCCATTACCATTAATAAAAATTTATTTAAAAAAAAAAAAAAAAAAAAAGAAAGTAGTTTCTTTCTTCAAGGACCTACTTCAAGTGTCCACAGAACACTTCGTGGCTCTATCAGTGTGTTTAAGTTTATTCTTTATTTCTCTCTCTTATCCACAGACATCATTCAATTATATTGATTATACTGTTTTCTTCTCTCTAGTTTCACTCTCACCACCTTATCTGGACCTTCATCAGCCATTCAAAAATCTCCCTGTGCCCCTTTCTATTCCTTTTCTATGCAGTGATATTTTGATCCCATCATTCTTAAAGCTTCTCATTATTCTCAGAATACATCCAAAATAACTCAACAAGGTTTGTAGCCCCTGCATGAGCTAAATTATTTTTGCTTAAATTTCTAACCTCACCTCTTGCTTACCTTTTTCTCAAAATCTAGTTATGACCAGCCATTATTTTTTAAATTTTATTTTTTAATCACAGTTTACATTCAATATTATTTTCACTCATTGATTTGAGAGAGAAAGAGAGAGAGAGAGAGAGAGGGAGAGAGAGAAGGAAGGATGGAAGGGGGGGAAGGGAGAGAGAGAAGCATCAACTTATTCCACTTAGTTGTGCCATCTAGTTGTGCATCCATTGTTTGCTTCTTTTATGTGCCCCGTTGGGGGATGGAGCCCTCAGCCTTGGTGCACCGGGATGACACTCTATCCACTGACCCACTCTGCCAGGACCATTCAATATTATTTAGTATTTTTCCAGGTGTACCACATAGCGGTTAGACAATCATACAATTGACAGTGTTCCCCTGATTATTTCCAGTACCCACTGTGGCATCATTCATAGTTATAACAATATTGTTCTAAAAAACTTTTAATTTCAATAGTAATTATGTTTTGTAATTTAAACGGAATTTCTAAGATCTTCAGATCACCTAAAATCTTGGGCTAATATTCTTTTTAAAATTGACATATAGTTTATTTTACTTTGTGTATGTATGTGTGCCATTTTGGGTTTAAACACATATACAGATTCATATTACTACTACCACAATCAGGACACAGAACACTAACATTATTCCAAATATCTCCTTCATGCTGCATCCCTGGTGTCAAATACTTCACAACCCTATCACCAGGCAAACACTGATCTGTTCTCTGTCCCTATACACTCAGATTTTTCAGAACATCACATAAATGGAGTCATATAGTATTTATGTAACTGGCCCTGGCTGGTTGGCTCAGCAGTGGAATGTGGGCTGAGTGGGTGTGTGAATGCTCTGGGTTCAATTATAGGTCAGGGGACATAGGACAGGTGACCATCTGGTTCTCTATACCTTCTCCTCTCCTTTCTCTCTCTGTCTCTCTCTTTCTCTCTCTCTCTCTTCTTCTCCGCCATGGTTTGGTTGGAGCAAGTTTGCCCCAGGGGCTGAGGATGGCTCCATGGCCTTGCCTCAGGCACTAAAAATAGCTCAGTTGCTGAGCAACAGAGCAGCAGTCCCAAGTGGGCAGAGCACTGCCCCATAGGGGGCTTGCCAGGTGAATATTGGTTGGGGCACATGTAGGAATCTGTCTTTCTGCCTTCTTGTGCCTCTCCCTTAAGTCTATATAACTGATTTTTTTAATATAATGTAATGCTTTGAAATTCATTATGTTGTTATTATCAAGAGTTTATATCCTTTTATTGCTCAGTGATATTCCACTGTAAGAATGTAGTACCATTTATTTGTCCATTCATCCATAGGTAGACATTTGGGTTGCTTTCTGATTTAGGCAATTATGAGTAGACCTGCCCTAAACATGTATGTATGGTTTTCTGTGAGAACATAAAATTTATTTCTCTATGGTAAAACCTAAAAATGGGGATACTGGGACATGTGGTAAGTCCCAGTAAGTCTTAACTTTATAAGAAACTTCTTTGGAAATGTTGGGTCATTTTGCATTGCCCTCAACAGTGTGACATGGTTCTATATCATCAGTAGCACTTGGTCTTGTAAGTGTTTAATTTTAGCCATTTTAATAGGTGTGCAATGGTGTCTAAATGTGATTTTATAATGGTGCATAATATTAAGCATCTTTTTTTGTGATTATTTGCCATCCAGAAATATTCTTTTGTGAAGTATGTGTTCTAATATTTTGTCTATTTTTTAAGTTGTATGTTTTATTACTGTTAAATTTTATTACTGTCTTTGCATACAAGTGCTTTATCATGTTTTCAATTGTTTTTTGTGCAGTTTGTAGCCTCTCTTTTCATGCTTTTAACAATGTCTTTCACAGAAGAAAGGTTTTTAATTTTGATAAAATTCAATTTATCTCTATTTTCTTTTATGAATTGAGCTTTCAAGGTCAAATCTAAGACTTCTTTCTTAATGCTTATTATGAGTTAATTCTGCATTCTCTTCTGAAGTTTTATATCTTATATTTTTCATTTAAATCAGTGACATATTTTGAGTTAACTTTGAATAAGGCGAAATGTTTAGGATGAGGTTTTGTTGTATTTTTGGCTGATGGATATCTAATTGTCTCACACCATTTGCTGAAAATACTATCTTTTATCCATTGAATTATCTTTATCCATTTGTCAGAAATCAACTGGCCCTACTGGTATGGGTCTCTTTCTGGACTTTCTATGATGTTCCATTGATCTAAATGTTATCAAAATCATAGTGTCTTAATTACTTAATGTTATACTAAGTCTTGAATTGAGTACTGTGATTCTTTATTCTTTTCAAATTTGTTTTAGTTATTCTAATTCCTTTTCCATATACATTTTATAATTAGCTTATCTAATGTGATTTTAATTAAATTTCTACTGTGATTTTAATTAAAATGAGTTATATCCATACATCAATTTGGGAAGACTTGATATCTTAACTACATTGAATCTTCCAATCCATAAACATGGTATGTCTCATCTTTTTAAAGGACTTCTTAAAATGTTTCATCAGGATTTAAAATCCTATATGCAGAATGTAGATCCTTTTCATATTTTGTTAGGTTTATAATACTTTAGTGTATTTGACTTATATTGCTGCTTTAACAAATAATCACAAATATAGAGGCATAAAAACAACACAAATGTATTAATTGTACATTAGAAATCTAACACGAATTGCACTGGTTTAAAATCAAGGTGTTGACAAGGTACATTTTTTTCTGGAGGCTTTCAGGGAAAATCATTTCCGTGCCTTTTCCTTCTTACATCAGCTTTCTACATTCCTTGGTTGTTGCCACCTGTTCTTATGATTTTCTTTTCTCTCTCACTCTTTCATTTTTAAGAAATTTATGATTATATTAGGGCTGCCTAGATAATCCAGGTTAATCTCTTTATTTTAAAGTCAGCTAATTAGCAACCTTAATTCTCCTTTGCCATATGACAAAATATTCACAGGTTCTGAGGATTAGAGTGTGGTGGACATCTTTGAGTGACATTTCACCTACCATACTGAGCCTTTTACTTTTTTTGAAGATGCTGAAATTAAATTGTCTTTAATTTTAGTTTCCATTAAATTTCATTGGTAGTATATAAAAATATGATTTTGTTTTCATGTGGACTTTGGATCCTGTAATCTTGCTAAATTCACTTATTAGTTGTAGGAGACGTTTTGTAGATACCTTAAGATCTTCAGGGTAGGCAATCAAGTTGCCAGTGAATAGAAACAGTTTTATGTCTTTTCTTCTAATCTTTATGCCTTCTATTTGTTTTTCTTGACTTACTGTACTGGATAATACTTGCTGTTCAATGTTGAATAAAAATTATGAGAGTGGACATTGCCTTGTTCCTAATTTTAGGGAGAATGTGTTCAGTCTTTCACCACTAAGTATGATGTTAGCTGTGGATTTATTTGTAGAGGTCTTTTATCAGTTTAGAGAAGTTATCTTCTATTCTTAGTTTGCTGTGTCTTACCATGATTCAATGTTGCATTTTTATCAGATACTTTTTATGCAACAATTAAATGTAATCATGTGGTTCTTGTCCTTGGTCTGTTAATATAATGGACTAAACTGTCTGCTTTTCCAGAATTGAACCAGCCTTACATTACTAGGATAAATCCCAGCTGGTCATGATGTAGCTTTCTTTTTACCTTATTGCTAAATTCAATTTACTAATATTTTGTTGAAATAGTTGTGTTTATATTTGTCAATGATATTAGCTGGTAGTTATGCTTTTTGTTCTGTTTTGGTCTGGTTTTGGCCTTGGAGTGTGCTGGCTTCACCAAATAAGTTAGGAAGTTCTACACCCCTTCTGGAAGAAATTGTATAAAATTGTTATTTTTTTTAAGTATAATTATCTAGTGAAAACATTTGGGCTTGAAGGGTTCTCTCCAACCCCAATCTATAATAGATATGAAAATTGAAGTAATTTATTTCTTCATGTGAAAATATAAATAGTTTTTGCTTTCACGGAACTGGTTCATGTTACTTAAGTTGTCAAATTTATGTGCATAGAGCTTTTCATAGTATTCACTTATAATTCTTTTAATGTTTTTTGTGTCTTTAGTTATATCCCTCTTACTTTCCTGATTTTGATATTTTGTGTTCCTCTGCCCCAGCCTCTTTCTCTCTCTCTGACTTTATTAGCATAGGTAGAAGTGTAGAAGTTTATCCATTTTATTGATCTTTTCAAAGAATCGAGTATTGGCTTATTTTTTAACTTGTTTTTCTTTTCTTTTCTTTTTTTTTTTTGTATGTTTCTGAAGCTGGAAACAGGGGGAGACAGTCAGACAGACTCCCACATGCGCCCGACCGGGATCCACCCGGCGAGCCCACCAGGGGCGACGCTCTGCCCACCAGGAGGCGATGCTCTGCCCCTCCGGGCGTCGCTCTGCCGTGACCAGAGCCACTCTAGTGCCTGGGGCAGATGCCAGGGAGCCATCCCCAGCGCCTGGGCCATCTTTGCTCCAATGGAGCCTTGGCTGCGGGAGGGGAAGAGAGAGACAGAGAGGAAGGAGGGGGGGTGGAGAAGCAAATGGGCGCTTCTCCTATGTGCCCTGGCCGGGAATCGAACCCGGCTCCCGCGCACGCCAGGCCGATGCTCTACCGTTGAGCCAACCAGCCAGGGCCTTGTTTTTCTTTTCAATTCATCGATTTCTGCCTGAGTCTATATTCTTTCTTGTTTTACTTTCAGTTTTGTTTATTTTGCTCCTCTTTGTTTTGTTTCTTAAAGTGAGAGCTCAGAATGCAGCTTTAGACCTTTTAACATTTCTATTATAAGGCATTTAATGCTATAAAATTTCATCTAATCACTGTTTTAAATGCATCATACAAATTTTCATCTGTTGTATAGTTCAGAATATTTTCTAGTTTTGTTTTTTATGTGTGTGTGAGAGAGAGAGAGAACTGAAAGAGAGAGAAAGACAGAAGGGAGAGAGATGAGAAACATCAACTCATAGTTGCATCACTTTAGTTGTTCATTGATTGCTTCTCATACATGCCTTGACTCGGGAGCTTCAACTGAGCCAGTGACACCTTGATTAAGCCAGCGACCTTGGGCTTTAAGCCAGTGACCTTTGGGTTCAAGTAGCAACCTTTGGGCTCAAGCCAATGACCATGGAATCTTGTTGATAATTTCATGCTCAGACCGGCAACCTCAGTGTTTCAAACCTGGAAACTTACCGTCCCATGTCAATGCTCTATTCACTGTGCCATAGCTGGTCAGGTTCTAGTTTTTCTTGCAACATCTCTTTGATCTTTGATTATATAGAAATGTGTTAATTTTATGCACTTTTAAGCAATTCCTTGCAACAAATTCTCTTAGTTTTTATTCAACTAAGAATGTCTTTATATTACCTTCATTTCTGAATGATATTTAAACTGAATGTAAAATTATGGGTTTATAATTCATTCAGTTCTTTGAAATGTTGCTGTTTCTTTCAGGCTTCTAGGGTTATGATACAAAATTTGTAGTTAAATTTAGTAATGTGTCATTTTTATGTGGCTTTTGTAATTATTTGTTCTTAGATATTAGCAGTTTGCTTATAATGTATATTGAAATAGATTTCTCTGGCTATATCTTTTTGTTGAGCATTTTGAAACCCTAAGTTTACATTTTTCACTAAATTTAGGAAGTTTTAGCCATTATACTTCTAAACATTTTGTTTTGAAAACTCTTTTTTTCTTCACATTTGAAAATCTAATTAAATAAATACTAGATCCTTAAAAAACTTCTGCTACTGAGCCCTAAGTTTTTATATTTTATATATTTTTTTCTCTCTATCAGCCAGATTGGATAACTTTTATTGATCTGTCTTTAAGTTTATTGACCTTCCCCTTTATTTTCATTTGGCTGCTGAGGCCATCCAGGAACATTTCTATTTTTTTCATTTTTAAAATTTCCATTTTAAAATATTATTTCTGTTAAGACTTTAAAAAAAATATCTTTCTATATATTTCAAAAGTGTTTACCCTTCCTTCCTGGAACATGGTTGTCAGTCAAAAAAATTGTAAATATGATCTATATGTTTGCTCGCTTATAGTTTGCATTGGGTGTGGGAGACAGGCTGTACACTGGCAAAGTTTTAAGACTAAGCCTTTCCCACCCTTTTAATACTCAGATCTTTTCAAAACTAAGCTTTTCCCCACACCCTTCACTGTTGCATGATGTTGGGTGGTGCACTCTTATGAGAAATCCCATTTATGCCTCAGATAAGTGACTTTGTATCAGAGACTTCCTTATTTGTATATTGGATTAAAGGTTTTGATTTCTACACTATAAAATGGGGCAGACCGGGGGCTCACTCTCTCTTGGTTCCTGAAATTAGCATTGCAGAGGAGAAGCAGCCAAGATAGTGGAATGCTGAAGGAGAAGCCAGTTATGCATAGTTTGTGCAGAGAGAAAGAGATAGGGAACAGAGGTGAATAAGGCTGGTGAGGTAGAAACCTTTGATTCTAGGAAACTCGAATAAGTCAGTGGCTTTGGGAGCCCTGAGTGGAAAGGGAAGTGTTTTCCCACTGTGTGTATTTCTCGCCCGTGGGGTGCGAGCTAGGATTAAAGCTAATGGCCCACCAGTTCTTGGCTCTGCTGTTTCATTACCATCTGTCCAAATCAAATGAGAACCTGCATATGAATGGCCACGATGGCAGCCCCTGGCTATAGAATGGTTTTAATATACTGCTCACAAAAATTAGAAGATATTTTATAGCTTCAATTTGAAATATCTCCTAATTTTTATGAGCAGTATAGCTTTTTTAAAGTCTTTGATAATTCCAAAATTTGTATTATCTTGGTGTAGTTAACCCTAGTGTGTTTTTCCTTGTGAGATACTGAGTATTTCTGGTTCTTTTTATACACAGTAAATCTGTAGTGTATTCGTGCTCTTTTAAATATCACATTATGAGACTCAGTCTTGTTTAAATCCCATAGAAAATGATTTTTTATTGTTTTTTAGCAAGCAGTTGATTTAATTTGACACGGGCTACACGTGCCACACATTCCTTTCCAAGTCTGTAAGTTGTGCCTTCAGCGTCACAGCAGTTTTCAAAGCCTTTGTGGTGTCATTCCCACAAGTACACCACAGTGGCCAGTCTAAAACCCCGGGCATGCCGCAGTGCAGCTTCACTCTCAAAGCCTTTTTCATGCCTGTCAGGGTAGTCTCCATGTCTGTGCAGTTCAGGAGGAGGAGTACAGGGGCCATACCCAACTTTATGGGATTGCTTCCTTCAGCTCCCTCCTCTCCAAAATTTCTCCAAGACTTTGTAGTTCCCAGAAATCTCTTCCTGGTTCTCTACTGGGGTTTAAGTTCCTGAGCTTTACCTTGCTCTTCCATTACCGTGTGCCTTCAGGGCAAAATGGTAAAAAGACTAGAGACAGAAGAAAGTGATGGGGATTCTCCCTATGCCCTTGCAACCACAGGGCCTCTGATCAGAGATGTTTTCTCTCCCTTGAAGTTTAGGCATCTGTCCAGCTGCCACTGTTGTTTCTAATGCTTCTACTGTGGGACCGCCTGGCAACTAGAACAGTATAGAACTGAAAAAACATAAACATTTTTTAAAAAGTAAAACATGGCATTTTCCTCACTCTTTTTGACACATAGGAGTCTGCTTTCCCAAATCTCAAACAGAAATAACGCTTCTCTTGGAGTGCCTCCTGCCTGTGCCTGGTGTGCTGTATTGGGATTCAGGCTGCGTTTGCATTCAGGCCAGGAAATGTGAAAGAGAAAAAACTCTTGTAACTCACTGCTAGTTCAGTGATACTTTCAGTGATATTGTCATTTATTTTTTAGTCCTCAGCTGCTTTTTTCCCCAGGATTTCAGTTGCATTTATTTAGAGAGATAGGGTAGAGCATGCTTATTCTATCTTTATCAGAATAGAACTTCCATTTTTAAAAGAATAATTTAAATATAATTGTAGTAAAAAAAAAAAGAACCCTACATAATATCTAATTTATTATTTAGCTCTTTTGAAGAGTACAGTGTAATAGTATTAAATGTACTCACATTATTGTGCATATGCCTCCAGAAGGTTTTCATCTAAAAAAACTGGAAGTCCTGTACCCATTGAATAACAACTCCCTACTTGCTCCTCCTTCCAGCCCCTGGAAACCAGCATTCTATTATTTGTTTCTATGTTTGACTACTTTAGATACTTCATATCAGTGGAATCACACAGTATGTGTCTTTTTGTACTGCTCTATTTTATTCAGTTGTCTCTTTGTACTGCTCTATTCTATTAATGTATTATCTTTAAGGTTGATATATGTTGTAGCATTTGACAAGATTTCCTTTTTAGGGCTGAATGATATTTCATTGTATGTATAGACCACATTTTTTTTTAATTCATTCATCCATTAATAGAAATTACATACATACATATATATATTTTACCTCTTGGCTATTGTTTTGAACATGGATAAGTGAACACTCTTTGGGACTCTGCTTTCTATTCTTTTGTATAACTCACAAGGGGGATGACTGGATCACATGGTAATTCTATTTTAGTTTTCTGAGGAAACTTTATACTGTTCCAATAGCAGATATACCATTTTATATTTCCACTAACAGTATAAATGATTCTATTTTTATCTCATTTCTCACCAAAATTTTTATTAATTTCTGCTATTTGGGTAGCATCCATCCTAATGGGTGTGAGACTATGATTCATTTGGTTTTGATTTTCATTGCTCTAATCATTAGTGACATTAAATATTTTTCTAATGCTTGTTGGCCATTTATATATTATCTTTGAAATTATGTCTATTCAAGTCCTCTACCCATTTCCTAATTGGGTTTTTTATTTTTTGTTTTTGATTTATAGGAGTTCTTTATATATTCTATATATAACTGCTTATCAGATAATTTGTAAATATCTTTTCCCATTCCATAAGCAGAACCTCCATTTCTTTTAGCTTCCAGTGCTACCATTGAGAAGTCTGCCTTCTTGATCTTTTGTATGAAATATTTTCCTCACCTCTGGAAACTTATGATCTCTTTTTCCCCAGTGGTAAAAATTTGTTGACAATGTAATTTGGCATGTGTGTATGCTGTTCCATTTTTATGGGCCCTTTTTGTTTATAAATGTCTCTCCTTCTGTTTTTGATAAAAACTTCTTGAATTAATTCTATGATTCTTTCCATTTTTGGGTTCTATATCTTTTTAAATTAAATTTATTGGGATGACATTGGTTAATAAAATTTATAGGTGTCAAGTGTGCATACATCACCTGCATATTGAATTGTGTGCTCACTACCTAAAGTAAAACCTCTGTCACCATGCACTTGACCCCCTTTATTTCCCCACTCCTCCTCCCTCTGATAACCACCATACTGTTTTCTCTGTCTATGAGTTTGTTTGTTTTCTTATTTGTTCATTCGTTGCTTTCAGTTTTATATGCCACACACAAGTGAAATCATAGGTGCTTGACTCTTATTATAATATCTTATTTTTGAGACTCAGTTTTCTAGCAGTTAAGTTTATACTTATTGTGATTAATGTTATTTGAAATTATTTCTATTAGATTATTTTGAGTTTGGCATTTACTGTGTTCTGTATTTGCTTCCTTTGTCTCTGTTTTTGGATTGTTAGAATTTCCTTTATTTGCTTTTATTCTGTTATTGTTCTGAAAATGCACAGTTTTTAAATCTTCCATTGTGATTTAACCTTAAGGACATATCTTTTACGTCTTTGTTAGAACCCTATTCCTTTTAACTTATATTCAGTATCTAACACTCTGGGGGCTGCCTAATGCTGACTACTGTCCTTTGAGTTTTTGCTTTTTTTTGTGGCAAAAAAAATTATAATAGGTCTATTTATTTATTATATATATTTTTTAACATTCCTGTGTTTGTATGGAAGGGTTACATTGCAGAGTTTAATCTATTATGTTGCTTTACAGAGTAGTTTACCAACATAAATAAACATGTATGTATATTTATATATATGAATGTATCAATTGAGTGATGATGTAAAACAAGTATAATTTTTCATGATTCCATATTATATAGCTTTTTGCTACTATTAACTTAGTAAAAAAAAAAAGCTATTTATTTTATGAACCAAACATAATCCTTCAGAATATATAGCTTTCAAAGCCTTTGTAGTTTTAGAGAGTACTCCCTGTAACTATCTCAACTGAGTTTGAAAGATGACTATTGCAAACAGCGTTGTACTATAATCCTCAACACAAAAAACTTGTAGTTGTTTCAGGGAATGAAATTTGAAAATCCTTATCAATCCTTCTGAACTTTGAACAAAGTTAAGAAGTCTGGCAGCATTTCCCCCCAAACAATATACCAGTTAACTCAGAAAACAACTTCTCTGTTTGAACCATGGCTTGTGTTTCTCTACATTAGCCATAGTGAATGCTCATCATTATTTTAAAAGCTGGATGGTAGAAGGAAGACTGAAATATCTGCCTCAAGCATTTTTTTTTCTCCAAAAAATAAAAATAAAAAGAGAGGGAAGGGAAGAAGACCTATAAAACAATATTACCTCTTTTCTCTACTTTGTCATTCAATGCCTTATAATTGCCTAATTGTTCATCAGCTTCAAAAAAGAAATGCCTTTTATTTTCTCCAGGCACTTAGAGATGACTAAGTGTCACTTAGTCAATTGGCAGAACAAAGGAGTCAATTTATGGATCACATTTTCTGTTTCGTTATTCCTGAAAATAATTCACTTTATTGGTTTAGTGTTCTGGAAAGGTAAGGGATTGACAAGCCTAGAGTACAGAAATATCAACTCTCATAGATTCAGGTTATACACACATGTTTCTATTTAAAACTAGGGGTGAAAAGGTAACATTTTCTCAGTCTCGTCATGTGAAAAACTACTCTATAAACTAAAAAATACTAAGAGCTTTGACTTTCTCCAAGCATATTTCACTCTAACTTAAAGTCACATGCTTCATTTTTCTTTCCACATGTCTTATTAAGCTAGTCCTCAGTCATCTCTTTGATATATGCATAAAGTAATTATCATTACAATATAAAAATATATACATGTAAATAAAAAATAAAAATCATCAATAATTTCAAGACAGAGAAAACCACTGTAACATTTTTATACAATCTTGCCATAATTTTTCCATATCTGTATTAACAAATTATAATATCAGTATATCATTTTATAACTTTATTTTTATATTTTGTAATTATTTATAAGAGATTAAATGTTTCCCTAAAATAATAATAATAATAATAATTATTATTATTATTATTATTATTTTAAGTGAGAGGAGGGGAGATAGAGAGAGATAGACTTCCGTGTGCACTTTGACTGGGATCCACCTGGCAATCCCATCTGGGACCGATCCTCCAATCAACCAAGCTATCCTCAGCACCTGAGGCAGAGGTTTGGACTAACTGAGCTATCCTCAGCACCTGGGCATGCCACTCAAAGCAATCAAGCCACTGGCTATGAAAGGGGAAGAGGAAGAGAAAGGTGAGAGGGAAGGGAAGAGGGAAAGGAAGAGAGCAGATGGTCCCTTCTCCTGTGTATCCTGACCAGAGATCGAACCTGGGATGTCTGTACATTGGGCCAATGCTCTTTCCAATAAGCCAATCAGCCAGGGCACTAAAATGATTTTAATTGCTAAATTATTGTTTATATATGGACATACACCACTTTTTAAACCATTCCCTTCCTATTGGACAGTCATATTATTTGCGCTATGTATTATCATAAATAACATTGAATGAATATCATTGAACATGTATTTGTATGAGTTTGATTATGTTTTTAGAATAATGTACTTATAATAGACTTAATACATTAAAGATACTGATGTCTTTTAAGGATTATATAGTATGTGGTCAAATTGCCTTCCCTAAATTTACTAATTTGCTCTCCTAAAAGTAGAGTTGGTTTTATTCTATATTGGTAACAAATTTTGAATGGTGAAAATAAAGTTTAACAATCAATGGGCCTTTTACTGCCATAAGCCATAGAGTCAAACTATTGGATTTTTCTATTAGCTTGCATATAAAATTAAATTTACTATTAAAATTTATTTTCTTATTATTATATTTATATTTCTAAGTATAATACTAGAAAATCTTAGTTTTATACTTTTAACTATCCTTTAACCTTGTGTATTGGTAAATATCTGAAATAATTTATTGTTATTCCAATCACTTTAATGTAAATTCATGACTTGGAAGCAAGAAACATTCACATAGCAACATGCTTCCCTTTTAAAGAAAGGTGTCTAATTATAGAATGTCATTATGTTTGTTTGTTTTTTACAGACATGCGTTATTTCTTTTTAAATTGAACAGAGAACTTCTAGAAGCCTGGTAAAAGTTGGAGAAAAATTTGGAGGAAATATGCACAGATGTTTGCTATTCCCTTTTAATCACTTTCCCTCAGAAATTGTTCTTTTCATCAGAATTTACTAAATGTGGGAATAAAACTGCTGCAGCATACAATCTATATCCACCAATAGAATTATCTAGTTATATTCAATCTATCTGTATTTTTAAACAGCAAGTGCATTTTCTATACACAGAGTGAGCATTGAAACGCACCACAGCCACAAACTGCGATTAGAAAAGCTGCATGTTTAGCAGTTTTAAAGGGAACCAACATGATAATCAAACATGGAAAGAGCAGATGGAAAATTTATTTTAGGACACGCAGCAATAATAGAGAAATTAGGGAGCAATTAAAACATGAAAAAAATCAGTTTAGCTGAAAAAGTGAATCCAAAGTTATTTCAGTTCAGTTCTCAATTATCCTTTTTCTTAAACCAAGGTTTGAATTAGGAAGAATAAAATACGCATGTTGTTTTAGCAATCAAGGTACAACTAAGAGTGACATGTGGTGATTTTTTAAGACAGTCTTGAAAACCAGAGTGATTACTCAATACTAGCATTTATTTTCAGGTGGGAAAACCTGGGTACCTATATTTAGATTGTTGGTAGAGCAATAGTATCAGAAACTCATTGTATTTAGCCTTGCATGATTTTTTTTAAACTACTTAAAATTTTTTTAAGTTTCTGTTTTAAGTTGATTGCATAATACTAAGGGCAACATGTAATGTGTTTCTCAAACATCTTGCACCCAACACGGCAGGAGAAATTTATGTGACCTTTGTAAATAAAGTCGTCTATAAGTCACTACTAGTGGATTTGAATGGAATACGCCAGGGCACAAGGTTGCCTTCATAGTGATAGTTACGGTGGTATTCATAAATGAATTCTAGTATTAGGCAGAAGTAGTTCCGGACACGTACCGGAAGCCTTGCACTGCCAGTGCCAGAGCTTCGCGCTGAAGGCATGGTGCACCCTGAGGAAATTGGGCTGGTGTTGAGGTGTTACAGGTTGGAGTCCCCAGAGGAACTCATATGCGGGTGAGTTATTGAGAAAGTACTCCCAGGATATACCAATCAAGGAGTGGTGAAAGCAAGACAGGGAAGAGGTTGAAGTTAAACAGGTGCTGTTTTAGGCAAAAGCTCCTGAAGGGTGTCTTCAGCTGGATCCAGAGAGTTCTGCAGTGTTAGTTATGCCTTAGTTTATCCCAACGCATAAATAAACCTCCAGGGAAAAATAGTTTGATTAAATTAAGAGGTCATAAATGGCTGATTAGTCTCCTAAAGAGTTTATAACATATTGGGTAACTAACATCAGATTCCATTCCTGAGAAGCAGACATTCAGTCTCCATGAGAACTCCATGCTATTAGACCCATGCACAGTTTCCAATCAAACACATGACTACTCAGTCTGCGGGCCTGAAGTGGAGAAGACTGTGGTTGGAGCAGGGCTAGTTATTGTTTGTCAAGGTGAGGAGCTGGGAGAGGGCTTTTGAAGGAAGGAAAGTTGAGGACCAGAAGCTCACTTTTGTATTGTTATTAAATGCCTAAGTGAAGATGTTACACAGATATATAAATCTGAAGTTCAGGGAAGGTTTTTGGGATGAAGACATATATACAAATTTGGAAATGTCAGTGTAGAGATAGAGAATCAGGCCATTAAAAATTATACGAATAAATTGCAAGTCTCCCCCTCTGTGTTTCTACCTATTTTCAGATGCAACTTCTAGAAATAATTGTTGTTTTTAATTTGGTATTCATTTTTCCTTATTTTCCAAGTTTATACAGATATATCTGCTAACATATATTTGTATATATATCATATATAGTTTTAGAAAAATATAATTTGCTATTCTTATTACTTGCTGACTTGCTTTTCCCAGTTAAGAATATGGTATGCACTGATTTTCAAATTAATATATATAAATATATCACATTCTGTTTAATTCTTATTGATATCCACTTTAGTGATAAAAGATAATTTATTCAGCCATTCTGTTTTACAGGACAGTAAATTGCTTCTAGGTTTTGCTTCAGAAATAATATTGAAATAAATATCTTTTTACTGATATTATATTATTGCTTTTGTGGAATAAATTCCTAAAAAAGGAATCTCTGTCACAGTGATTGTATCTTCTCATTTATTATTATATTGCCATTAAAGCAGTTTTTAAACCTAATGAAAAGTCTTCAAAACACATGTTTTTAAAAATCAATTCTATTGCAGCAGACATATAACTTAATGGGAGGTAACATTATGTATCTAGAACAATATATCTTAAAGATGAAAGAGATTTAGGATTGTTTTATTGATCACAAAATCCCCAAGCTATTTATGTATACAATATGATAAAGCCATGACTAGACATGCATAGCCTACTTTCAGATAAAAAAAAAAAGAATTCACAGCCATAAAGCAATTTGAAAATAATCTATTTTTTGTCTATTTTATATACCATGCAGGGATACATGTTCCACAATAGTACTAAGTTCTCCTTTTCTCTTTCTCTTCTTTTTCCTTCACATATCCATGTTTCATGCTCAATAACTATTTAAATCTCTTACCCTTGTTTAGCTTGCATGCCTCCTGTTACTCTTCTTTTCCCCTTTTCTTCTTGATTTTTTCATTTCAAATGAAGATTTTTTCATTTCAAAAAATGAGAGAAGAGAAAACACTAATTTGGAAAGCTGGAATTCTCTTTGAAAGAGGGGGAGCAGCAAAGCAGACAGACCTTCCTGTCTATCTCTTTGTATATTAATCACCAATTCCATAAAGGATTTGAAGTTATTTTAAAAGATATATGTAATGCAATAAAAAAATACAGACAAACAAATAAGGCCAAATATAAAAGTGGAACCAGTATTGCATACTATAGATTCCTATAGGAGCCTAGAACTTAACTTTGACTTGGGAGGTAATGAGAACAGAGGAGCAGATTTCTTGTTTCTGCTGAGGATAGAAAGTCTATCACGCCCACTATTACAACAACAAAAATTTCAGATAACTGCAAAATCACAACTTGTTTTGAACACAATAGAAAGTTAAGGTTTCAGGGTAACTAACCTGAAATCTAAGGAAAGACAGGAACGTCCAAGGAGAGAATAGATATGTGTACTTATTTACTTTGACACCACACAATCTGGTAAGAAGAATTCAGCCAAAGAATTTAATCAATGGGTAGAAATGTGGGCTAACTAATGTGAGGATATAGAACATCAAGGAGACATGGAAACAGGGAGGATTTCCACCCAGTTCTTTTTCATAGACCTCACCAGCTTTATACAACAACTATTGGGGCAAACACTGTAGAATTAATTATGTTTCATGAACTTTTTTTTTAAAACAGAGGAAAAAAAACCATTTTATGACATTAGTACAACCGTAATACCAAAACAGAATTTTAAGAGTACAAGAGAAGAAATTTTGTGCATATTTGACTTAAAAATACAGAAAAAAACTCTTTATTAAAATGTTATCTAACCTACTTCTGCAGAATATTTTTAAAAATAAGATATATTTTATTAAGATTTATTTCAGGATAGATGGAATAAGTAGAGAATGCATTTAGGGATTGGGAGTGAAGGGAACAAAAAGTAAGACAAAACAAAACAAATAAAGCCAAGGTCATAAATAGATTGAGGATGCTAGAAAGTTTCATATTTATTCTGCATATTTATTCACATTTATTTACTTATTTTTAGTTGAGAGGAGAGGAGATAGTGAGGCAGACTCTCACTACATGTGCCCTGACCTGGATCTTCCTGGCAACCCTCTCTAGGGCTGATGTTCAAGTACTGAGCTATTTTTAGTGCCTAAGACTTACATGCTCAGACAAAGTGAGCTATCCTCAGAGTCCAGGGCCACACTCAAAATTTAGCCACTAGCTGCAGGAGGGGAAGAAAGGAGTTGGGGGAGAGGGGGAGAAGCAGATGGTTGCTTCTCCTGTGTGTCCTGACCGTGAATTGAACCAGGAGTTCAGCCTGGGACTTCCACAAGTTGTGTGGATGCTCTATTGATGAGCCAACCGGCCAGGGCCCCATTTTCTTTTCAAGAAGAGTTAGGTATTTGTGTTGGTCTTTAATTCAGATGATAATTTAGCTGAGCATTAAATCCTTCGATCAGACTTCTTTTCTTTTAGAACTTTGTAAAGGTTAATACTCCATTTTCTGGCACCAAATAAATATAACTAGTTCCTTTATCAAAATTTTCTCATTTATCCATTGAATGTTTGAATTTAGTTGTCAGATTTTTTAATGAAGTATTTATTTATTTATTTATTTATAGAGGGACAGACAGGGACTGACAGGAAGGGAAATAGATGAGAAGCATCAACCCATAGTTGCAGCACTCTTAATTGTCCATTGATTGCTTCTCATATATTTTTCTGATTTTTGATTTTACAGATAAATTGTGAAAATTATACAGTCTTTCCATATATCCTGAAGTCCATTTCCTCTGTGAGTAACATCTTACATTACTCTGAGTTGGAGAATTTAAATTTATAAAATGAGAGGAGCAATTCTCACCAGGGATTAAATGTGGTATTATTGCATATAGGTAGTTTTTGAAGCTTTCAACATGGAAGAGATTGCTTGGGGAGTAAGTGTACAACAAAACCTTAAGGAAATCCAATACTTGATGGTTAGATAGAGTTGATAAGACTACAAAGTAGAAGTCACTTAGATGTATTAGATGGAAGTCCCTTTTTAAGTAAGAAAACAGATAACCCACCAACAAAATACATATTCAGTATTTCAAAAGAAGGGTGACATTTTGAGAAGTTTAATAAAGATAGTAAAATATCTTTTGAAATTTTTAATTGCAGTTTTCAATAAAATTTAAGACAAAATTGCATTCATAAAAAGAACTCTTAAAGTAGGAGTCTTAGAGTTTTACCCCAGGTACTCAGAATACTGATTTCAGGTTCTGAATTTCTAATTACAATGTGCATGCCCTAACTTGTGTATTTTGGGGACATTTAAAATGCAGACCTCTCCTAAGCATAGTTGATTAGACCGAGAGTGGATCCTTGATGTTGCATGCCCAGTCAGAGTTCTTTTCTAAACTAAAATAAGAACTGGGAGTTAGACAGAGTCAACTGCTCCATGAGAGGGTCATAATAACAAAAAGACATTTGTCCCCAAAGAGTTTAATATAGGCCCGAAAGCCATTTTCCCTAGTATAGGCAGCTTGTTCCGATCTATCTCTCATTTCTCCAATTCTCTCCCTATGTCTTATTTGCCATAGTACTATATAAGGAGTCGTTTTTATGTGTACACTTTAGCTCTAGAATGTCTAGATTTTTTAATAGTGTCACTTTTTATAATTTTCAGTTATTAGCTGACATTTGGAGAGTATGCTTTTAATTCTGAGATCGTAGTAAGCATAATTATTTTACAGTTCTTATCAGGGAATTTATTTACTGGTAGTTTGCTGATGGATCTACTTCATTGTCCATTGTGCTGCTTGTTGCTTATGTTGCTTTTTTCTTCATCTTTGCTTGTGTACTAGATGTTCTATTTGAAAAATAACTTATAGCAATTTAAAGTTTAAAATGAAATTCTTTTCCTTCAAAGAGAATTTCCTTTTGCTTTTATCAAGTATTTGGGACACAATCTAAACAGATGACTGGAAGTCCAGTTTTGGGGTTTTTTTTTTCTGTATTTTTGCGAAGTGAGAAGTGGGGGGTGGCAGACAGCCAGACTCCCACATGCGCCTGACTGGGATCCACCCAGCATGCCCACCAGGGGGTGATGCTTGGCCCATTTGGGGCGTTGCTCTGCTGCAACCAAAGCCATTCTAGCACCTGAGGCAGAGGCCATGGACCCATCCTCAGCGCCCAGGCCAACTTTGCTCCAATGGAGCCTTGGCTGCAGGAGGGGAAGAGAGAGATAGAGAGAAAGGAGGAGGGAAAGGTGAAGAAGCAGATGGGCACTTTTCCTATGTGCCCTGGCCGGGAATCGAACCTGGGACTTCTACACACCCGGTCAAAGCTCTAACGCTGAACCAACTGGCCAGGGCTCTAAATCAGTTTTAAAGTTTGAGGTTTTCTGTGCAACCCAGATTTAGAGTTTGCTGCACTGCTTTTGAAGGTTGCATTACTTCCTATTTATCCTTACTCTTCAGGGGTGAGCCTTAAGATTGTTTACCAGGGACATTTTCCAATGCCAAACCTTGAACTCTAGCTCTTGTTGCTTTAGATTGGAGAAATGTCAAAAATACTGTTCAGCTTCTCAAAGTTCTTTCTAGATTTGCAAGTGTTCTCTTCACAGAAGAAGCCCTGAGACCAGGTGTACTTGGATGTCTATAGTCTCTTGGACATTAGCTCTAAACATACTTTTGGTTAGGAATTATGTTTTGTGGAACCTGAAACTTATACAATTTCTGGGTCTCTCTCTAAGAAAAAAAAATGCAAAGTTAGCTATAGGGCCTTGAGAAGAATCAGGCAAGTGAGGAGCCCTGAAACTTAAGCTTAATTAGCCTCATGGTAAATCCTGCTCTGGTTGGCTCCAATAGTAATTTGATCCATATTACCTGATCTTCAGTTACCAACAGTGGAAGGTACTTAAAATATCTTTAAAACATGGACCCTGTTTAATATGGTGTGATATTCACATCATGAAGCACAACAGAGCTAACACAGCAGAACATCTCTCCCTTTTTGACATTCATCTGTTCTTTGAATGGAATGGCAGTCAGAATCAACCACATTATTTATGTTGTTATTTATAGCTCACTCTTTTTCTCTCATTCAAGTAAGCATATTTGAATCTGCAGAATTTAAATTTGCATATGATTAAACTCCATTATTATCTGTAATTTTTCTTTTGAGGACTTCTTCAACACAGAGTTATTTCAAAGCTCATGGTTCAAATTCCAAATAAGCATATATTTTTAGCTACATCTCATTGTTAATTATGCACTTTATTACACTGTTCCTAGTACTATAATCTGTATGGATTATGCTTGTTGGAATTGTTGAGATTGTGTTGAAGCCAAGTGATTATCTTTTTAAAGTTTTGTGTGTGTTTTAATAGAATGCAAAGTTTCTGTTTTTGGTAGGAAATTCTCTATAAATCAGTTATATTAAAAGCTATTAATTGTGTTATTAAAATTCTCTATTGCTTTACCTAATTTTTGTCAGTTTTATTCATTGAGATCTGAAAGAAATGCCTAATGGCTGTGTACTCATCAATTTTCAATATGGCTGTGTTTTGTCAATTCTGTTAGCATGCAAAAAATAGTACCTGGTGGACCAGAAATTATGAATAATCTGTGAAAAAATAAAAAAATAGGATCTAAATAGAGAATTTAAACAGTTTAAAACACAGGCAGAGATGTACACTTTTAACCATAATATAGAAACAGGGACTAGATTTATATTTCTACCTGAACCTGGATTAAATGTAGAATAACAGTTTTAAAACATTGAACAAAAGGTAGTTAAGGACTATTAAGTGAAATTAAATGGGTGAACTCTGTGATTGCCTGGTTTTCTGCCTGGAGGCACAGTCCATCCTCTGAAACATGGAGGGCAGAATTATGTTCCCGGTGAACTGACAACACTACCACTGGAGTTCTGGGAGGCCAGAGTCGTGGAGAAGAGGGTGTATGCAGAAAAATGGCTTCAAAATTCTACATAGGAGTTCTCTTGATATGTGCATACATAGGGACAAAGAGGGATCAGGTTCTTTAAACTGAACACTTTCCAAAGCTCATAGAGAGGACAGTACTTAAGGTTCACTCAGAGAATTCAATGAAAAACCCAGGAGAGCCAGAGAGCTAAACAATCTCTAGAGTCAAGTCTACTGTAAGCCCACCCAACCAAATGTTGGTAGTGCCAAGGAAGCCACAAATAAGATCTAAAGGCTAAGAAGGTAGCAGGATATGAAATCAATGTACAAAAATAATTTTATTTGTATATATCAGCAAATTAACTATTGTAAATTTAAAAACTTTAAATACCATTTAAACTAGCATTAAAAACATGACAAATTCAGGGATGAAACTATAGATATCTTTGTGAGAAATGACAAATTTAAATAAACATAGAGATATATCATGTTCAATTCATCAGAATGCTAAGTATTGAAAAGATGTCAATTACAGTATTCTTAAATTCACCTATAGATTTGATGGTTTAGTCCTACATGCAATCCTAATCAAAATTCAAGCTACCTTTTCTTATAGGACTTGATAAAGTTTTTTTCAATTACATTAGAATGATTAAGATGGAAGGGACTGGCAATACCAAGTCAAAGATGTGGAACAACTGGAAGGCTCATTATTGGTGGATTTAAAAAATACTTCAGCTACTGTACTGAAATATACTATTGTTGTACAACAAATTACCATAAACAGTGGATTAAAATAACACACTTATTATTTCAGTTATTGAAGTTCAGAAGTCTGAGCATGGCTTAGGGTAGAACTCTACTTAGGTCTCACAAGATGCCATCATGCTGTGATCAGGAATAGATTCTTATGTGAGGCTTGAAGTCCTTTTCCAAATTCACAAGACTTAATATACTTGTGGCTGTAAAATTCATGGCAGCTGGCTTCTTCAAAGAAGCAAGGGAAAGAGAGTCTCTAGTACACATCTACAAGCAACAGTCTTATATAAGGTACTGTGTTGGTGGAAATGATATCCCCTTATGTTTGCCTTATTCTATTGGTTAGAAGCTAGCCACAGGTCTTGCTCACACTTGAGAGGTGGGCATTATAAAAATACCATGACCACAGGATGAAAGAATCATGAGGACCACCTTAAAATCTGTTTTTCACATTCAATTTGGAAAAGAGTTTGGTAGTTTCTTGTAAAGTTAAATATACACTATCACACCACTCACCATTTCTAATCATAAGTATTTACTTGAAAAAATTAATGCATAGGTATACATAAAGACTTATATGCAAATGTTTAAAAAAATGTATTCATAGTAGCCAAAAAACTGGAAACAATAAAAATGTTTATTTACTGGTGAATGGATAAACAAATTGTGATCTATACAATGAAATGTTATTCAGTATTAAGAAGGAATAAACCACTGATATATGCAACAAAATGAGTGAGTCTCAAGTACTGGTATTAAGTAAATGAGACAGGCACAGGACTACATTCCATTTATATGAAATTATATAGAATATCATATATTAAAATACAAATATACTATTTCACAGTGATAGAAAGATCAGCCTGATCAGGCAGTGGTGCAGTGGATAGAGCACACTGGACTGGGATGTGGAGGACCCAGGTCGAAACCCTGAAGTTGCTGACTTGAGCACAGGGCTCACCAGCTTGAGCATTGGGGTCGCCGGCTTGAGTGTGGGATCATAGACATAACCCCATGGTCACTGGCTTAAGCCCAAAGGTCGTTGGCTTGAGCAAGGGGACACTTGCTGTGCTGTAGCCCCCTGGTCAAGGCACATATGAGAAAGCAATCAATGAGCAACTAAGGAGCCACAACAAAGAATTGATGCTTCCCATCTCTCTCCCTTCCTATCTATCTGTATCTATTTGTCCCTTTCTCTCTTTCACAAAAAAAATTTAAAAAAAGAAAAAGAAGATTAATAGTTGTCTGGTGCCAGGCATGGGGGTAAAGATTGACCAGAAAGGAGCACAAGAGAACTGATATATCTTATATCTCAGTTCTAGTGGTAGATTTATGCATATATATAATTCCAGATATATAACTGACAATCGGCATACATTTTCAATATCCTATCCCATTCCTCCTGGGTTGAAGGAAGAATATAAAGAAAGTTATCTGGGAAGTCCATCTCATTGTTGAGATTGAGGCAGATAACATAAACTCAGATTGCACTAAAAAAACCTTCAAAATTTATATGCCTCACTATATGGAAAGCAGAGTAAAAGAAATGAATGAGGGGTTTATTCCTAAACAAGAAAGCTTTCAAGATAGATAATTGAAGGAATTCAAGCATATGTACTATGGCTGGTCATGGAATTCAGATGAGTACAGAGCAAACTAAAAACAGAGACACACAAGATGCAATGACGAAGTAAAGAAGATTAAACGGAATAGAGGAAATAAATTACTTGTAAGGTACAGGAGAAAAGAAAGTGCAGGTAATGACAAATTTCAAAATTATACGAATAGAGTTGAGATGTTTGGAGTAAAAACGTTGGGTCTAGAATTTAAGAAAACACATAAAGTGCATGTTAAAAACTGAAAAAACATTTAAGTAAAGAAAATAAATATTTCAGAAAGATAAAATAATAGGAAGCTTGTAAGTTAGGGCAATGAAGTTATGTCCATATTGAAAATAGATTAAGATGTAAACTGGTACAGTGTACATCAACAGATGTACTGCAGGACTGAAGTGGAACAATAACCTAAAGACAAGTAGTTGCTTAGTATTCTGCAGATACTCTTATCAAAACATTAACTTATGCTCTGAAACATGTAAGTTCAGAAATTACCTTAGGAAATGAGACTCTGGGCTGCAGCAATAGTACTTACACCAGCATTGAACCATCAGTTAAATCAAGCCATCAGTTAGAAATTCCCATTCCCGCACTAAAATGAGGTCTATACCATGTTTGTAAATGTTTTTTCCAATGAATTTATTCTAACTTTACCTCCTTGCTTTCTTTTAAAGCTTAAATTATGTGCCAGTAGAACTGATATTGTTTTGGCACATGCTTGTTTATATAGAGTAATTGGAAAGATTTATTTGATCCAGATTGTCTCTGCCAGTGGCCTTTTTAAAAATCTATTATACTGTTGTGCAAATGAATTTATCAAGTTAACTTCAATGAACACCACTCAGAGTCCTTAATAAGAGAAAGCAGTAAAAGGAATTTTAAGATGTACGAAAAACACAGAATCAAAAACTAAATGTAGTGAGCATGGTAAAAGGTCCATGCAAACGAAGCAGAGGAAAGATTATGAAAGAGAAGAAAACATTTTGTACACTTTTCAATTTGGGGTAGAAAAGACCTAGTCATCTATGCACAAAGTTGCCATTTTCAACTGAAAATAGAACTACCTTATGACCCAGCAATCTCTCTACTGGGTATATACCCCCAAAACTCAGATACGTTGATACGTAAAGACACATGCAGCCCCATGTTCATTGCAGCATTGTTCACAGTGGCCAGGACATGGAAACAACCAAAAAGCCCGTCAATAGATGACTGGATAAAGAAGATGTGGCACATATACACTATGGAATACTACTCAGCCATAAGAAATGATGACATCAGATCATTTACAGCAAAATGGTGGGATCTTGATAACATGATACAAAGTGAAATAAGTAAATCAGAAAAAAACAGGAACTGCATTATTCCATACGTAGGTGGGACATAAAAGTGAAACTAAGAGACATTGATAAGAGTGTGGTGGTTACAGGGGGAGGGGGGAAAGGGAGAGGGAAAGGGGGAGGGTGAGGGGCACAAAGAAAACTAGATAGAAGGTGACAGAGGACAATCTGACTTTGGATGATGGGTATGCAACATAATTGAACGATAAGATAACCTGGAGTTGTTATCTTTGAATATATGTATCCTGATTTATCGATGTCGCCCCATTAAAAAAAATAAAATTATTTAAAAAAATATTATTAAGAAAAAAAAAAGTTCCCATTTTCATCTCTAACAAAACCATAATACTCAGGAATCAGTTAAGCTTCCTTTATTTGACTTAAAATCTTTTCCTCCTGTGGAGACAGAGCATTTTTGAGAAAAAATAATACCTACGAAATGATTTTACTAAAGAACGGTAAGTATCTAACTATAGGTGTACTTGCTTACACTTGTGGGCAAAGTTTTCTAAGGACTCAAACAGGATAGAAATGATGCTTTAAAACCTGCAGCCAAAACCTAAAGGTTATTAGCTATTGTTGGTGAGATTATAGAGTGAATAGATTGTTTCTCTATTACAAATAGAAGAATAGCCTTCTATGACTGAACTAGAGGATCACAAATCTTTCTCTTTCTTTCTTTCTTTCTTTCTTTCTTTCTTTCTTTCTTTCTTTCTTTCTTTCTTTCTTTCTTTCTTTCTTTCTTTCTTTCTTTCTTTCTTTCTTTCTTTCCTCCCTCCCTCCCTCCCTCCCTCCCTCCCTCCCTCCCTCCCTCCCTCCCTCCCTCCCTCCCTCCTTCCTTCCTTCCTTCCTTCCTTCTTTCTTTCTCCCATTCTTTTTAAAGATTTTATCCATTGACTCTACAGGAAAAGGGGGGGGGGGAGTATAGTTAGAAGCATCAACCCATACTTGCTTCACTTTAGTTATTCATTGATTGCTTGTCATATGTGCCTTGACCAGGCAAGCCCAGGTTCCCAAACGACTGACTTCAGCATTCCAGGACAAAGCCGCATCCACTGCACCACCACAGGTTAGGCAATAACAAATTTTCTTGCCAAAGATTAATGTGGACCCCTGTAAACATAACCCAGTTTTTATGTTAGAGCCACCTGGAGAAGAAGATGAGGGAATTTTTATAACAATCCAAAAACAATTTTTTTTTCTTTTTCCTCTGCCCTTGCCAAATTAGAGAGGTGTAGCTTGAAGTACAGATTATAAAAGTTATGAGAAGTACGGGGACTGTGATCTTTGGTGAAACCACAGAGAAGCTCTAAAAAAACTGATACCTGAGAAGCGAAGCAAGGATGGGCATTCTCTTTTTGAAGTTATTACTAAAAAAGGACATTAAGTTAATAATTGACCTAATATACCTAGATGTATTTTTAAGTTTTCTATAGAGAAATAATCTGTAAAATATTAGTACTGATGCTTTTATTTCACATTTCCATTGGAGATGTTTTTGTTATTGCTGTTATGAAGAGGAAAGCGTGGCAATATCTGATAGAAGCAGACGTGTCAGAATGGACACCTGGAAGCAGCCTGGCTACTTGGTGGCAATCCACACTTTGTACAGGTTACCTTTCATTCTGAACTACTTCTTAAACAACAAATTTATAAATATAAATATACATCTGTCAAATAAAAATATAAAAATCAGACATATACAGAAGATTGAAAACAGTGTCAAAATTTAGTACTATTCCAGATTTCACAAATCTAGCTCAAATGCTTTAGATCACAAATTCAGATGCCTCCAGGGATAGCATAAAAGAGCAGAGCATCCTGGTGAGAACTCCTGGCTGATGGAAAAGCTAACCGCTTAGAGGGGAGCACTCCTGCCGGCTCCTGGGCTTGGTGACTGTGGGAATGCCAGCATGGAGTGACACACCTTCTGATTTTCCTTCTTTCTTTCTTTCTTTTATTTTTTATTTTTTTTTTGTATTTTTCTGAAGCTGGAAATGGGGAGAGATAGTCAGACAGACTCCCGCATGCGCCCGACCGGGATCCACCCGGCACGCCCACCAGGGGCCACGCTCTGCCCACCAGGGGGTGATGCTCTGCCCCTCCAGGGCGTCGCTCTGCCGCGACCAGAGCCACTCTAGCGCCTGGGGCAGAGGCCAAGGAGCCATCCCCAGTGCCCGGGCCATCTTTGCTCCAATGGAGCCTTGGCTGCGGGAGAGGAAGAGAGAGACAGAGAGGAAGGAGGGGGGGTGTGGAGAAGCAAATGGGTGCTTCTCCTATGTGCCCTGGCCGGGAATCGAACCTGGGTCCCCCGCACGCCAGGCCGACGCTCTACCGGGGCCACACCTTCTGATTTTCAAAAAAACCCCAGACAATTCTGGTTTTTATGTTAAATCTTGTAATTTTAATTCAAAAATATTTATAGAGCAAATTTTATATATATTTTTACACACATCTATCTCTATCTATCATCTATCTATCATCTATCTATCTATCTATCTATCTATCTATCATCTATCTATCTATCTATATTGGTGGGGCAGGAAAGAGACAGCTTCTAGCCAAATTTTAGTTTTAGGCCAGTGGATTTCCAAGTTTACCTGATTAACTAATCGAGTTATTGTTACCTCTGTATATTCATTCACATTCTTTGGATTGATTATATAAAGTCCGAAGAGTTAGCTTCAAAAGAGAGACTCAGCTTCTAAAATAAATGGCAAATAAGCTGAAATTTATCTTTATGAAACATTTAAAATAATTTATAAGTAGTCCTTTAGGATTTTATTGTGACTACAGAGTAAATAATTGAATTAATTATAAATCTGGAAGTTATGAAATCATCATTTAAATCATTGAACTCTGTCTCAAAAGCATTTGGTTATTTCATGTGGAATAGACTATTTTGGTTTTCTATAGAACCTAGTTCACTGAGTTAGCTACTCTCGTCTTGCATTGATACAGGATAAGAGTTCTGAGGAGACCATGGCCTACGGCAGTTTGCATTTGGTTTATAAATATTTTAAAGTTGTCAGAAATACCCCAGAGTTGTTTAGGGCCAAACATTAAGAAATTCAACCTAAAAAAAAGGAGAAAATATCCCATTAGTGATTTCGGGAATTGGACAAAGGATGACATTAATGATATCCACTTATATCTTGCTCTGACAATTCATTTGAGGTGTGTGTGTGTATGTAATGTGTTTTCTTTGAAAATATATATATCTTTCTGAAGGAAGCTTTAGTTTTCTTGCAACCAAAGCATGACCACTGAAGCTTAAATAAGCAATAATTAGTCCTGGTAAAATGTATTTAAATTTTAATTTGAAAGTTGGAAACTTTTGATGTTTAAAAAAACTGAACTTATATACATGAAAATGTATTGTCATGTTGTTTATTCAATTTGTAATTTTGGCATTTCTGCCAGAGATTTCAATGAGAGTACTTATATTGAAAATAAAATCAAACAATAATAATTGCTATTATTATTATCATCATCATCATTACTAGCAATTGGGATATATTTTAATAGAAAAATGTTTCCATTGGAAATTAAGCATTTTCTTTAGAGAAAGAGTAAGGGACCAGATAATTAACCAAGTTCACTGAATTTTTATGGGTGGAGAAGCTTAATAAAAGGCAACTGCTACTAATTACTATTATTTCTTAGAAGTCTTAAATTTAGAATTATTTAATTAGATACTTTAAGAAATTATCAGTCCACCTTCTGAATAATAATATTCTTAAATCAATAAAAGAAAAATAATTGAATTGTTACTAGGCATGTGTACTACTTGTCCACTAATTTATATTCTATATTTTGGAACAGATGTGTAAATACAATAACTAATAATTTAAATGAAATAAGTAACCAAGAAACAATAATGGAAATTTACAGATTCTAAAATTTTACCAATTTTTTTCTAAATACTTTATATGTCAATCACATTGTATTTTCCAAGTCAACTCTGAAATTTAAGAAAAGAGAATTTTAAGGAGACAGTAATTAGAGTCAATATATTTATACTCTATCAGTTATAGAAAATATATGCGGGTGTAGATAAATGTACATTCACCAGGATTATTTTCATGGAAAATCAATGAGAAAGAGAATTATCTGAAACCATGAAAACTATAAATAGGCAACTATGAGGTGACACAAAGAAGTCTTTTACTAAATGCCTTCTAGGAAAATAATTTCCAGGAATTGGATCTAGTCTTTGTTCTTCCTCTGGGTGTTTTGAGGTCCAATAGATATACAAAGAAACTACATATGTTAAATAAATACAATTTGAGGAGTCTAGACATATGCATACATCCATGATACATCACAATCAAGATAATAAACATTAGCCTGACCAAGAGATGGTGCAGTGGATAGAGCACAAGCCTGGGATGCAGAGGAACCAGGTTCGAAACCCTGAGTTTGCTGGCTTAAGCTTCGACTCATCCAGCTTGAGCGAGAGGTCACTGGCTTGAGCATGGGATCACAGACTGACCCCATGGTCGCTGGCTTGAACCTAAAGGTTTCTGGTTTGAAGCCTAAGGTCATTGGCTTGAGCCTAAGTGGCTGGCTTGAGCAAGGGCTCACTCACTCTGACGTAGTCCCCTCATATCCCCCCCGCCCCCGTCAAGGCATATATGAGAAAGCAGTCAATGAACAACTAAAGGCCACAACAAAGAATTGATGCTTCTCATCTCTCTCAATTCCTGCCTGTCTGTCCCTATCTGTCTTCCTCTCTGACTCTCTGTCTCTGTCACACACACACAAAAAGATAACAAACATTGGATCTAGCCTTTATAGTACTTATGGTAAGCATAGCCAGCTTTGTATAAATGCTTAAGTTGCTTTAAATATTTTTATTTCTTAAAAGTATTTGAAAATTTATTATGTTACATAAGGGAGACAAGAATGATTAGGAATAATGTGATGATTATTAGGAAAATACTAGAAATGATAAGTACTTTTCAGTCAGTGGTAACTACCATGAAGAACATTGCCTTCTTATTTTTGAAGTTTGCAAAGTGTGTTCAAGAAAGCAGAGAAAAAAAGTAAAAAAAAAAACCTATCAGATGCATTCCAGCACTTTTAGGCATCTTTACCTCTTTTTGAAAAGTAAAAAAGTAGAGACTGTCTTTGACAAGGTAAAGCATTTTATGCCAGACATTCATTGTATCATTTAAATATTATGAATCCTGTCAATGCCTGTAATCGGTTCTCATGTACATACACTGCATGTGATGAGTCACATTTTTTTTGTGGTTAGGACACTACATATTAGCATGCATTCCAGAGAACATTATTGCATTTGAGCTCCAAAAGGGAAAATCCTTGGATTTTAAAACTGTATGTATCAGAATCTTCTTGGCCAAAAGATCTACAATGTCTCTTCTAATGTAAAATAATCTCCATTTCAAATAAAGCACATCAGTATTAAGAAAGCAAAGAGCTCAAGCCAATGTTGGAGGTCTTCCTTTGACACTTCACACCCTAGTAAGATTTTGCCACTGAAAGCTCACTATATGAAAGAGTTCATTAAGGGCCACACATGACCCTGTGTTTGGTTATTACTGTATTTAATTAGATTTTTATTATAATTGTTTCTTTTTTACTATTCTATGCTTAAGGGATTTGCTCATATAAAAGACTGCAGGATAAATGAAGCTGACAAACACAAGTGATAGTGTCTTTTGGCATTAAGATAATTATAGATCATTACATGGTAGAAATAATCAATAGTCCTATAATAATATGACTAAATAAAACATTTTAAACTGTAATTCACCTAGACTTTTTAATATTTTATTATTTCCCCTTTGTTGCTACAAAGCTATGAATTTCAAGATTTATTTGTCACTACTCTATATTTTCTGCTGTACACAGTATTTGTGGGCTATGGCAACCAATCCCCTTGGGCTTTCTTTTGCTTTAATTTGCATAAACACAGACATCATATGAATATTCAGTGAGTGGCTTTGCATTAAGTAAGGCCCTTAATCAGCTTTTCAGTTCAGTTTTATTGGTTGCATGCACAGCCCGTTATTTCATCCAGAAAATCTGTAGGTCCTTCAAACTAACCAGGTAAGGATTGTAATTCCATGATTTATTTAATGAAAGAATATTATCATTTGATTACATAGGTTCTGAAGAATGCTAAAAGCATGGTGGGTTCTTTTCCCTGTATTTTTTTCTTCCCTTGGCGGTCAGGTGGGTGCATGCTTCTCTAATTTGCATAAACATCAGTCCTATGAATTATTCATCAGAGTTATTTTAAACACTAGGCTTCTACTTTGGATGGCATTAGGGTATCACCATTTGATTGGCTGAATGCTGTTTTCATCACCAGCAGAATTCCTATAACATAAAAGCACCTAAAGGAGCTGAATTGAAAATACAGTATTTGTTTTTTGAAAAAATGTTTTATCTTTTTGAAACAAATTGTGCTGCGTTCTTCCTTCCTTAACATTAGAGCTTCGAGCTTTTCATGATAAGTACATTACAAGCGCAAATGTGGCTAACGTTTGTAGACTTGACCAGTGTCTGTAATTTCTGGAGAGTGGAGTAGCAGCTGTAGTCTTCTGAATATGCATAAACATGAGCGACATGTAAATAAGAAACTGTCACATACATATGCAGCCCTGGACAGCTCCATTGTTAGGATCCATCTATTTTTCTTTATCAAAATCCTCTCTTTGAATAGATAACTTTGAGAATCTTCATCTATTTTTAAATGCCATGGACAAGTATGGTACTATATATGTGTATAATAACTACATATGATCTGACAAATTATTTCTTCTTGAACACATAATTTACATTTTCCTCTTAGTCCACCTGAAGGTTTTTAAATTTGGTAGTTCTTTGAAATACAATAGTGACAAGAAAAGTGTTAATCAAGAATGACCAGGTAATTAATTTAGCTATTAGGGTGTAATTCACTCCTATAATTTACCTTTCTTTATGACTTTGGAGATGAGAAATATGGAGGTTCACACCATTCTTTGTTAGGCACTTGAACATTAGCCATTTGCATTTCTGATCTCAGAGTCTTCACTGACAAGACTCTCATCATAAATATTTGTGATCTTGAAACATTATAGACATACAGGATTGGAGAATGGTGTAAATTTAATTTAGTCTTTGGCACATTCCATTTTTGTTTCTCTGCTCCACAGAGGATGTATCACAAATAAGATGCTGAACAATTACTGTTATGAAAGGTATATTGAATGATCTGTGCAATCAGTCTGTAGAATCAGCTATAAAATTTTCCATGTTCACTATATTTCCTATGCATTGTATGGATAAAAATACCAGAAATATATTTAATAATGAATAAAGAAGGGTAAAAATATCTTAGTATTTAATGTTTTCCATATAAAATTTAAACATTCTTTCTAAATCAATATTACACTGTAATATTTTTCACTGACTTTTTGTAAATAATATTCAAATATCAGTTTCATTCAATATTAAAATAAAAAAAATAAAATCCTTTTTACTTTCTTTCCTAGCTCTCTATGTATTTAATTATAGTGTTGGGATAGTTCCAATTTTCCTTTTTTGAATTATTTATGGTTAGATAAGGGTCTATTTCTATTTTCTTTCTTTTTTTAACTAAAGTTTTGAATCAACATATTAAATAAATATTTCTGAGACTATTTTTTCTCTCAGAATCAACTTTCATGAACTTGTTTGATATTTTTTTCTGTTGACAAAACACTTCACAATAAAAAGTAGAATAAAAAATTCAAAATAAAAATTGTTTAAAATGAGATGAAATTGTAAGTTTCTTTCAGAATTCCATGTACCCATATCAACAATTGTGTTTTACATGTAATTATAAATAGTAATTTAAATCTCACATCTGTGATGTGCTTTGTTTAATTAAGTCTTGCAAGATTTAGTATGTATGCTGTTTAATTATCAGCCATTAAATGTTTATAGCTGTAATAAAAACCAAGAAATCTTTACTATACTATATAAAGATTGTGGGATTGAAACTATTTAACAAATATTCTGTCCAAGCAATGCTCATTCTGTAGAATACTTTTCATATAAAATTAGTTAAACTTAATTTATTCAATATTTATTCCTTTAATTTTTTCAAAGTAATCCATATCATATTTTATAAACAAGAAGTGAATAATTAAAATTTCAGAAGAGAGTCCCATCTTTCTTTAAATCTGTGACAGCATTTTGATAACTCTATTTTAAGTGTGTATAACTTTGAAAATAAAAAAAATCTCAGCTAATTCTTTTTATGGCGCTATTGTGAAATATTCTATTTAATATGATAAACTGAGAGTTCCTTTATTCTTTTGCCATTTACATTATTTTTGGCAATTACTGTGGCTCTTTTAAAGAATATATATTTTAAATAAAGTTAGAAACAGCAAAACCAGTGAATGACCAAAGTATTTACTTTGCATTTCAGTAAGAGATTTTTCCTAAAGTAATCTTGTATTGTATAAGCCTTTTTTAAAGAAAATTAAGCATTTTTTAATTTTGGAATTGAATCATCAAATAAGTAAAATTATAAGGCATTACATTTTTAAAGAAGAAATCAATTTGTATCTTGCAAATACAATCTTATTTCATGTAACGACATTTTAATTTTAGACATCTAAAAAGAAAAGCAGTGAGACATAATATTTAAGTTTAGATTATCACTGAAAAGGCATTTTTCTTTTACATCTGATCATCCTATATGCAGTGGATAGAAATAAATATTCATATACTGTTATGTGTAATATTTGCATCCTCATTTTAGTCTTCTGTTTACATAGTCAAAAAATTGTTGCTGAAGGACTTAAGCTATTTAGACTGTATATATATCATTGCTAAATCCATCAGTAATTAAGTGCTTTGGTTTATATAGAGTAAAACCTAAAATGACCTACATGATGCAAAGCCTTAAACTTGAGAAATATTTGTCTGTACAAAAGTGTTGGAACTGAATTTCACCCTAAGACAAGAGATATCAATTACCTTGTATGGATCGCCTAGCAAATTCTTGCATCTTTATCAAAGACTGAATAGTCTCGTGGAAGCTAGAAAAGTCCTGAAGAATCCTTATCTAATGGACAGTGCAAGTATATGACATGACCAACCAATATACAAATCCCTCCATCCCGCGCCAGTCGTATCCCAGGAACCCAAGCATTTAAATTTGAAAATATACTTGAAATTTTCTTTTATTTGCCTGAAATTATACTGTTTAAATCTAGACAAGGTAAGTCTTGTTTAATAACATTGTGTGTGAGTTAGCCAGCTCTTTTTTTTTTTTTTTTTTTTTAGTGTAGAAGAAGACAAGAAGGAGGAGGGGAGATGGCAGAGTGGCTTCACTTGTTCTGATTGGAGTTCTTCTCTGCTCTCTGATTGCTCACTCCCTTAGTTAGATTTGCATACTTAATATTTTAATGGGTAAGGTTACTGTATAGTAAAGTACTGGGTAAGTTGAATTTGTACAGTTACTCTTAAAATACAACCATCCTCATACTTAGGGTGTCAGCCAGTATCAAATAGAGATGCCATAGGCTTAGGTAATAGTATATATTTTCATTAAATTTTTAGTTCTGACCTTGTTTGAAATTTCCTAGGTATAATAGACTCAGTGACATTCTAAACTTGGTGATGAGGAAAGCAAAAAATAATATTTGTAATTAAAAGAAAAATATAAAATATGATAATTTATCATTATTTTAGAGGTAAATAAAACTGTTGTCTTTATCATGTTATTTATGGAAAACATGCATAATAAATAATACAATAATTAATAAATAATAACACAAGAATAAACTCTGTTTTGCATGCTCACCACAGTAAAACCTACTTTTTGCCACCACTGTATATAACATATTGAGAATCTACTTGGGATGAGTACTTAAAACAGACTTTTAAGAAAAAAATTTTAATAAAGGAGTCTCTTTTAGGATTACCATGTCATCCTCTTTATTTGTTAGCATGTGCATTCAATTTATAGATTTTTAATGGGGAACTTTGAATAAATTACTTTGGATTCTAATAATATTATATATAATGTTTCTGCATTTCTATTTATAAATAATACTGGTTAAAAATTGAGGGTTACACTTTTCTGCCAGCTTTTAGTATCAAAATTATATTAGTATTATAAAATGTGTTGGCAGCTTTTCTCTTCTGTTTTCTGACACTTTGAATTTTGTATAAATTGCCTATAAATATATCTGGGCCAGGAATTTTGGCTTTCTTTCCTTCTTGATTCAATTATTTAAGTGTTAGTGATCATTTGGGTTATTTATTTCTTACTGTATGCATTTTGATCATTTATATTTTTTTATCTAGGAAACTGTTTTTTATCTAATGTTTTAACTTCACTAACATGTAGTTATTCATTGCATCTTCTTATGATGAATAAAATGTCTACTGTGCATGTAATGTATCTCTTTTTTCATTTTGTATTTTATTTATTTGTGAGTCTCTATTTTTTCCCCTTGGACATTCTTATAAGAGGTTTGTCTATTATCAATACTTTCAATGAAGTTGTTTTGGGTTTTTCTTGTTATCTATATTGTTTCCTTATTCTTTATTTTATTAATTTCTGTTTTTTTAAAGCTTGTGGTCTTGAGTTCCTAAGAGATTATCTTTAAGCTTTGTTGTATATCTAAAATTCTATAGTTCTAACAAAAGTTATTCAATTTTAGAAGTCATTGGAACTCTCAAGTAAAAATAAAATAAAGTGGAATGTTAGTTATTATTTGGTGAATTTCTTTGTTATATAGAAACCTTTTGTCTTGAGTAATCACAACTATAACACGTCACATGGCTATGAGTGGACTACCTTTTGAGCAAATTTACTTGGAAAGATTCTTGTCTTGCAACTCTTGATATGATTTTTTAAAATATTTCTTTAAAGAAAGTCTATTATTTTACTTTGACAGAGAGAACTCAAACTACAGAGTAGTGTTTAGAATATGTTGTACTTCTAATCAAACACAATTACATTAATTGCTTAGAAAATATGTTTGTGAAGTTTATAATATAATACATGATCATTTTAGACCCATATAAAAGGTCACTAGAACTGCCTGGCCTGTGGTGGCACAGTGGATAAAGCATCACTCTGGAATGCTGAGGTCACCAGTTCGAACCCCTGGGCTTGCCGGGTTGAGGCACATATGGGAGTTGATGCTTCCCACTTCTGTCCCTTCTCTCTCTCTCTCTTTCTCTCTCTCCTCTCTAAAAATAAGTAAATAAGATCTCTAAAAAAAAAAGGTCACTAGAACTAATTGGGATGTTTTACATTCTCCATTTTCTGAGTGGATCTGAAAATCAAGCGAAGTTAATGTAAAAGTGCATCAGGATTCTAGTCTGCTTGCTTTGGAAGTATTTTCTTAGTAAAATCAAATTTACTCCTCTGTTTTTCTTTTTTTTTTTAAACATTAAGTCATGTTAAATTTTGAGTTAATAAATAGATACCTCAAAAAACTCACAGACTGAATTCTCATCAGTATGAACAGGTGGTATTTGTTTGCTTGCTTGACTGTTTAGTCACTTGTTTGTAAATAGCTCTAAAATGAATTGTTTATGCACACCAGCATTCTTTTTTCATTCTTAGCCTGGGAACATGATAAATCAAAGCTACATGCTCAAAATGTTTGAGATTTCACAAATAAAATAAATCACATTTAAGTAAAATCCCGAAAGAAAACAAAAACTTTTTGAAGAAAATACTTGAGCGAAATGATCAAGTCTTGTAGAATATACCATAGTAACCATGACTAAGAGCTATAACATTAGAATTTTGTCATCAGTGAGAGCCTCCTTAAACTTTTTTTGTTTCACAGAATACTGATTTGGTCTACTTTAGTTAAGACTCTGGTAAATTTTATCTGTTTTAAAAATGTAATATATATTTGAGAAGAATGTAATTTTTTAAATGTTAGTCCTCTGTATAAGTGATCCAAGATGTAGAAATAATTTTCTTTTAAACACAAATTATACATTACTGAAATACTTTTATGTCATGATTATTTTTATTCCAATGTGATCAATTTTACATTTGCTTTTAACATGATTTCAGGAGTAATTTTCTACTTATTTCAAGGTCTGTCAATATCCAGTTTCCCAGTATTTGTGTAAAAATATGTCTGAGCTTGCACTTATATTTTCATATGAAATTAAACCATTAAATCTAAGTTCAAATACCCAACTCTGTGATTTTTTTCTCTGAGAATAGCCAAGTTCCCTTGCCATCAATTTTTAAATCTTCTGTTCACAGCAAGAAGAATTTTTACCTACCAACAGACTATTTTAATAAGTCATATATACTACCTTAGAGAGAATTTGATCTTACACAGAAAAGAGAATAAAGGATTGATGGTGGTTGTTTCTTGATACATCTGAGACAATAAATAATATTTTTAAAGTAGTAACATCAGGATACTGAGGGATTTAATTTATAATTAACTTTCCATACTTTGTGCAACCTAAAAGGATTTTTACCTGATGGCAAATTTGTATGACATAATGGAACACGCTGGTAATAAACCTAAATCTCATAACAGATCTTGCAATTATATAAGGAGTTTCCTGGAAAAGAGTTATCATGCTTTTACATTCACAATGCAGCATTATATTACCAGTATTTATGTTTTAAATCAAACATTGAATGTCTTCTGTTTGTTCTTTCTGTGAGAAATACATGCTAAATAACTTTTTATTAAGTATTGAGACTCTTACAAGGCAATCACTAAGGGGCAGTCACAATTTTTTTAAATTATGTTGCTTAGAAGTACTTCCCTTTTTATGTCACCATTTGTAATTTTTTCTCTTTATATTATTGCAAACAGAAAATAATTTTGTCTCAAGTATTCATCTGCTTTTTCTGTTTATTCTCCACCTTTGTTTATTGTATCACAATAATTTTCATTGAGTCTGATTGTAATACTCCAGACAATAAATAAAGTATTAGAAGAAAAATATGTAGCAATAGTGGCTGATAAATTTTTTAATAAAAAGTTCTTTCCATGCAAATGCCTAGAGGAGGGGTGAAGTGAGAGAGGGAGGAGGAGAGATACAGAGAATAATGCAATATCCACATGCAAAAGAATGAAATGGACCCTTATGTTACAAAAGTTAACTCAAACAGAATTAAAAACTGAAATGTAAGATCTCAAATTACAAAACTCCTTGAAGAAAACAAGAGGAAAGCTTGATGTCATTTGAAATTGGAATGATTCCTAGGGTATGACACCAAAGGCATGGGCAACAAAGCAAAAATAGACAAATAGTGCAACATCAAACTTAATAACTTGTGCCCATCAAGGATATAATCAACTGATTGAAAAAGCAACCTATGGAATGGGAGAAAAAAAATATATCTGATGAGGAGTTAATCTCCAGAATGTACGAAGAAACCTTAAAATTCAACAACAAAATAACCTGATTAAAAAATGGACAAGGAACGTGAGTAGGCAATTCTTCAAAGACAATATACAAATGGTCAACAAACCAATGAAGAAATTTTTAACATCACTAATCATTGCAGAAATGCAAATCAAAATCGACATGAGATACCACCTCATGTTCATTAAGATGACTAATTTCAAACAACAGAAAATAACAAAGATTGGTGGAGCTATAAAGAAACTGGAACTCTTGTGAGCTGTTGGTGGGATTGTGAAATGGTGGAACCAGTATGGCAGCTCCTGAAGAAACTAAAACCACCCTGTGATCCAAACATTCTTATTTATCTAAAAGAATTGAAAGCAGGATCTTGAAAAGATAATTGTATATCTATGTTCATAGCAATATTATTCACAATAGTCAAGCAATTGGTGGAAGTAATCCAAATATCAATCAGTGGATGAATAAACAACATGATATACACACACACACACACACACACACACACACACACACACACACACACACACATATATATATATTAAAATGGAATGTTATTCAGCCTTAAAAAGTTGCAACATGAATGAACCTTGGGGATATTATCCTAAGTAAAATAAATCAGTCATGAAAAGCAAATACTGTATGATTCCAGTTACATGAGGCATCTAAAGTAATGAAATTCATAGTAACAGAAAGTAGAATGGTAATAACGAGCCGCTAGGGGGAAGAGGAAATAGGACAGTTTTTGTTCAGTGGGTAGGGAGTTTCAATTAAGATAATAAAGTTCTAGAAAGCTGCTGCACAATAATGTGAATGTACTTGACACTACTAAATTATACACTTAAAAATAGTTAAGGTGATCAATTTTGTATTTTATCACAATTAAAAATTTTAAAATAATCAATAACTCAATAAACATTAGCCAATGGAAAATATTTTGCAAACTTTTCACTATTAAAAAGAATTGGGCCTGACCAAGTGGTGGCGCAGTGGATAGAGTGTCAGACTGGGATGCCAAGGACCCAGGTTCAAGACCCTGAGGTCGCCAGCTTGAGCGTGGGCTTATCTGGTTTGAGCAAAAGCTCACCAGCTTGGACCCAAGGTCACTGGCTCGAGCAAGGGGTTACTCGGTCTGCTGAAGGCCTGCAGTCAAGGCACATATGAGAAAGCAATCAATGAACAACTAAGGTGTCTCAACAAAAAACTAATAATTGATGCTTCTCATCTCTCTGTTCCTGTCTCTCTGTCCCTGTCTATCCTTCTCTCTGACTCTCTCTGTCTCTGTAAAAAAAAAAAAAAAATTGGTATTTTTCTTTTTAAATTAATTTTAATTTATTGTAATAACACGGATTCAAGTGTCCCACTCAATATAACACCCTCACCCCACAACAAAGTGCCCTCCATTATACCCCCTTTGCCCACCTACCCCTAACTCCGTACCCTCATCCCTCTGGGATTTGCTGTCCTATTATCTTTATCTATGTGTTATGCATATACAGTGGTCTTTTGTCTATGGTGGAGATTAGGTTCCAGAACCCCCGACAACAGGCAAAAATACGCAAAGTGGCAACCTTTATTTTATTATTTATATATATTTTAAGACTTTATAAACCCTACCCCCACTCTTATAAACCTTTCCCACACTGTTATTAACATTTCCCACACTTTTATAACACTTTCCATGCTCTTAAACACTTTTTAAATAATTAAGATAATAAAAATATAAAAATATATATTGCAAAATCATGCAATAGAACAAAAAATCCATGATACAAAATTAGATATATACAATTTAAAAATCCATGATACAATGATACCGTGAAAAGTGAACTGTGAATGGAGAGGGATGACTATATAATTTTACTAATCCCTTCACCTTCTCTGATCCCATTCTCTCAACTCCCTTCCCTCTGACAGCTGTCCCTCTGCTCCTTTGACCTGTCTCTGCCTCTATTCCATTCCTCAGTTCACCTTGTTCATTGGATTCCACATAGAAGTGAGATCATATAATATTTGTCTTTCTCTGCCTGATTTATTTCACTTCAAATAATAATCTCCAGGTCCATCCATGCCATCACAAATGGTAAGATTTTCTTTTTTCACTGCCATGTAGTATTCCACTGTGTATATGAACTACTGTTTTTTAAACCACTCATCCACTGATGGACACTTGGGCTGTTTCCAAATCCTGGCTATTGTTAACAATGCTGCAATAAACATGGGGGTGCATATCTTCTTTTGCATCAATGATTTGGTATTCTTAGGATATATTCCTGAAAGTGGTATAGCTGGGTCAAAAGGCAGTTCCATTTTTAATTTTTTGAGGAAACCCCATACAGTTCTCCAAAGTGGCTGCACCAGTCTGCATTCCCACCAGCAGTGCAGGAGGGTTCCCTTTTCTCCACACCCTCACCAGCATTTATTGTGTCTTGTTTTGTAAATGATCGTCATTCTGACAGGTGTGAGGTGATATCTCATTGTGGTTTTAATTTGCATTTCTCTGATGATTAGTGACATTGAACATTTTTTTATATGCTTATTGGCCACTTGTGTGTCCTTTTTGGAGAAGCATCTATTCATTTCTTTTGCTCATTTTTTAATTGGATTGTTTACCTTCCTGGTGTTGAGTTTTAGAAGTTCTTTATATATTTTGTTTATTAACCCCATATCAGACATATTGGCAGATATGTTCTCTCATTGTATGAGCTGTCTTTTTATTTTTTTCATGGTGTCTTTTGCTGTTCCAAAATTTTAGTTTGATATAGTCCTATTTGTTTATCTTGTCTTTTATTTCACTTGGCCATGGAGATAAATCAGCAAAAATATTGCTATGAGAGACATCAGAGAGTTTACTGCCTGTTTTCTTCCAAGATGTTTATGGTTTCACAACTTACATTTAAGTCTTTTATCCATTTTGAGTTTATTTTTGTGAATGGTGTAAATTGGTGGTCTAGTTTCATTTTTTTTTTTTTTTGCCTGTCCAATTTTCCCAACACTATTTATTAAAAAGACTGTCTTTACTCCATTGTATGTGCTTACCTCTTTTGTCAAATATCAATTGACCATAAAGATGTGAGTTTATTTCTGGGTTCTCTGTTCTGTTCCATTAATCTGTATCTTATTCTTATGTCAGTACCCAAGTGTTTTGATTACAATGGCCTTGTAGTATAATCTGATATCAGGAAGTGTGATACCTCCCACTTTATTCTTCATTTTTAAGAAAGCTGAGTTTATTTGGGTTCCTTTTTGGTTCCATATAAATTTTAGGAATATTTGTTCTATATCTTTGAAGTATGCCATTCATATTTTAATAAGAATTGTATTGAATGTATATATTGCTTTGGGGAGTGTGGACATTTTAATAATGTTTATTCTTCCTATCCACAAACACAGTATATGCTTCCACTTGTTTGTATCTTTCTTGATTTCTGTTTTTAAGGTCTTATAATTTTCTGAGTATAAGTTTTTTACCTACTTGGTTAAATTTACTCCTAGGTATTTTATTTTTTTGTTGTTGCAATAGTAAAGGGGATTGTTTCCTTAATTTCTCTTTCAGACAGTTTATTGTTGTTGTATAAAAATTACACTGATTTCTGAATATTTACTTTATATCCTGCCACCATGCCAAATTCAGTTATTAGGTCTAGTAGTTTTTTGACTGAGACTTTAGGGTGTTCTATGTACACTATCATGTCATCAGCAAATAATGCTAGTTTTTCTTCTTTTCCAACTTGGATGCCTTTTATTTCTTCTTCTTGTCTGATTGTTGTGGCTAGGACTTCTAGAACTATGTTGAATAAGGGTGGTGAAAGGGGGCACCCTTGCCTTTTTCCTAATCTTAAGGGGATTGCTTTTGATTTTTGTCCATTGAGTATGATGTTGGTTGTGGGCCTGTCATCGATGGCCTTTATCATGTTGAGGTATGTTCCCTGTATTCCCACTTTGCTGAGACCTTTGAACATAAATGGGTGCAGGATGTTATCAAATGCTTTTTCTGCAACTATTGATATAATCATGTGATTTTATACTCTTTTTGTTTATGTGATGAATCACATTTATTGATTAACAAATACTATACCAGTCTTTCCTTCCCAGAATATATCCCACTTGATCATGATATATGTATGATATTTTTGATGTATTGCTGGATCCAGTTTGCTTATATTTTGTTGACAATTTTAGCATCTATGTTCACCAGCATATAGGCCTATAGTTTTCTTTCTTTGTAGTGTCTTTACCTGGTTTTTGAATGAGGGTAATGCTTGCCTCATAAAAGGAGATTGGAAGCCTTCCTCTCCTTGAATATTTTGAAATAACTTAAAAAGGATAGGTGTTAGTTCTTCTTTGAATGTTTGGTAAAATTCACCTGTGAAGCCATCTAGACCAGAACTTTTGTTTGCTGCGAATTTTTTGATAACTTTCAATTTCATTTGTTGTAATCGGACTGTTTAGGTTTTCTGATTCTTCCAGATTTAGTTTTGGAAGATTGTATGTTTCTAGGAATTTATCCATTTCACCTAGGTTGTCCAAATTTTGTCATACAGATCTTCATAGTATTTTCTCACAATCCGTTGTATTTCTGTGGTGTCAGCTGCTATTTCTCCACTTTCATATCTAATTTTATTATTTGAGTCCTTTCTTTTTTTCTTAATGAGTCATCAATCTTGCCTACGTTTTCAAAAAACAAGCTCTTTGTTTTATTGATTTTTTTTTTTTTTAATACTTTTATTTTTTTAATGGGGTGACATCAATACATCAGGATACATATATTCAAAGATAACAAGTCCAGGTTATCTTGTCGTTCAATTATGTTGCATACCCACCACCCAAAGTCAGATTGTCCTCTGTCACCTTCTATCTTGTTTTCTTTGTGCCCCTCCCCACCCCCTTTCCCTCTCCCATTCCCCCCTCCCCCCCATAACCACCACACTCTTATCAATGTCTCTTAGTTTCACTATTATGTCCCACCTACGTATGGAATAATACAGTTCCTGGTTTTTTCTGATTTACTTATTTCGCTTCGTATCATGTTATCAAGATCCCACCATTTTGCTGTAAATGTTCCGATGTCATCATTTCTTATGGCTGAGTAGTATTCCATGGTGTATATGTGCCACATCTTCTTTATCCAGTCATCTATTGATGGGCTTTTTGGTTGTTTCCATGTCCTGGCCACTGTGAACAATGCTGCAATAAACATGGGGCTGCATGTGTCTTTACGTATCAATGTTTCTGAGTTTTTGGGATATATACCCAGTAGAGCGATTGCTTGGTCATAAGGTAGTTCTATTTTCAGATTTTTGAGGAACCACCATACTTTCTTCCATAATGGTTGTACTACCTTACATTCCCACCAACAGTGTATGAGGGTTCCTTTTTCTCCACAGCCTCTCCAACATTTGCTATTACCTGTCTTGCTAATAACAGCTAATCGAACAGGTGTGAGGTGGTATCTCATTGCCATTTTGATTTGCATTTCTCTAATAGCTAAAGAAGATAAGCATCTTTTCATATATCTATTGGCCATTTGTATTTCTTCCTGGGAGAAGTGTCTGTTCATATCCTCTTCCCATTTTTTTATTGGATTGTTTGTTTGTTTGTTGTTGAGTTTTATGAGTTCTTTGTATATTTTGGATATTAGGCCCTTATCTGAGCTGTTGTTTGAAAATATCATTTCCCATTTAGATGGCTTTCTGTTTATTTTGTTATCAGTTTCTCTTGCTGAGCAAAAACTTCTTAGTCTGATGTAGTCCCATTCATTAATTTTTGCCTTCACTTCTCTTGCCATTGGAGTCAAATTCATAAAATGCTCTTTAAAACCCAGGTCCATGAGTTGAGTACCTATGTCTTCTTCTATGTACTTAATTGTTTCAGGTCTTATGTTTAGATCTTTGATCCATTTTGAGTTAATTTTTGTACAGGGGGACAGACTGTAGTCCAGTTTCATTCTTTTGCATGTGGCTTTCCAGTTTTCCCAGCACCATTTATTGAAGAGGCTTTCTTTTCTCCATTGTGTGTTGTTGGCCCCTTTATCAAAAATTATTTGACTATATATATGTGGTTTTATTTCTGGATTTCTATTCTGTTCTATTGGTCTGAGTGTCTATTTTTCTGCCAATACCATGCTGTTTTGATTGTCGTGGCCCTATAATAGAGTTTGAAGTCAGGTATTGTAATGCCCCCAGCTTCATTCTTTTTCTTTAGGATTGCTTTGGCTATTCGGGGTTTTTTATAGTTCCATATAAATCTGATGATTTTTTGCTCTATTTCTTTAAAAAACGTCATTGGAAGTTTGATGGGAATTGCATTAAATTTGTATATTGCTTTGGGTAATATAGCCATCTTGATTATATTTATTCTTCCTAACCAAGAACAAGGTATATTCTTCCATCTCATTATATCTTTTTCGATTTCCCTTAACAATGGTTTATAGTTTTCATTATATAAGTCCTTTACATTCTTTGTTATGTTTATTCCTAAGTATTTTATTTTTTTTTGTTGTAATCGTGAAGGGGATTATTCTTCTGAGTTCCTTCTCAGTTGTTTCATTATTGGCATATAGAAAGGCTATTGACTTCTGTATGTTAATTTTGTATCCTGCGACCTTACTGTATTGGCTTATTGTTTCTAGTAGTCTTTTTGTGGATTCTTTGGGGTTTTCGATGTATAGGATCATATCATCTGCAAAAAGTGATACCTTTACTTCTTCTTTTCCGATATGGATGCCTTTTATTTCTTTGTCTTGTCTGATTGCTCTGGCTAGAACCTCTAGTACCACATTAAATAAGAGTGGAGAGAGTGGACAGCCCTGTCTTGTTCCTGATTTAGGGGGGAAAGCCTTCAGTTTAGTGCCATTTAATATGATGTTAGTTGATGGTTTATCATATATGGCCTTTATCATGTTGAGATATTTTCCTTCTATACCCATTTTGTTGAGAGTCTTAAACATAAAATTGTGTTGTATTTTATCGAAAGCCTTTTCTGCGTCTATTGATAAGATCATGTGGTTTTTGTTCTTTGTTTTGTTGATATGGTGTATTACGTTAACCATTTTACGTATGTTGAACCATCCTTGAGATTCTGGGATGAATCCCACTTGATCATGATGTATTATTTTTTTAATATGTTGTTGTATTCGATTTGCTAGTATTTTGTTTAGTATTTTAGCATCTGTATTCATTAGAGATATTGGTCTGTAGTTTTCTTTTTTTGTTCCATCCTTGCCTGGTTTTGGTATGAGGGTTATGTTGGCCTCATAAAATGTGTTTGGAAGTATTGCTTCTTCTTCAATTTTTTGAAAGACTTTGAGTAGAATAGGAACCCAGTCTTCTTTGAATGTTTGATAAAATTCGCTGGTATAGCCGTCAGGGCCTGGACCTTTATTTTAGGGGAGGTTTTTAATGGTTTTTTCTATTTCTTCTCTACTGATAGGTCTGTTTAGGCTTTCTGCTTCTTCTTGACTCAGTCTAGGAAGGTTGTATTGTTCTAGGAATTTATCCATTTCTTCTAGGTTGTTGAATTTAGTGGCATAAAGGTTTTCATAGTATTCTACAATAATTCTTTGTACATCTACGGTGTCCGTGGTGATTTCTCCTCTTTCATTTTGGATTTTGTTTATATGAGTTCTTTCTCTTTTTTCCTTGGTAAGTCTTGCCAAGGGTTTGTCAATTTTGTTGATCTTTTCAAAGAACCAGCTCCTTGTTCTATTAATATTTTCTATAGTTTTTCTGTTCTCTAATTCATTTATTTCTGCTCTGATTTTTATTATCTCCTTTCTTTGGCTGGTTTTGGGTTGTCTTTGTTCTTCTTTTTCTAGTTCCTTAAGGTGTGAAGTTAAGTGGTTCACTTGGGCTCTCTCTTGTTTGTTCATATATGCCTGAAGTGATATGAACTTCCCTCTTATCACTGCCTTTGCTGCATCCCATAGATTCTGATATGTCGTATTGTCATTTTCATTGGTCTGTATATATCTTTTGATCTCTGCACTTATTTCTTCTTTGACCCATTCATTTTTGAAAAGTATGTTGTTTAGTTTCCACATTTTTGTGGGATTTTTTTTCTCTTTTTTGCAGTTGAATTCTAGTTTCAAGGCTTTATGATCAGAAAATATGCTTGGTACAACTTCAATTTTTCTGAATTTGTTGATGTTGTTTTTGTGGCCCAACATATGGTCAATTCTTGAGAATGATCCATGTACACTGGAGAAAAATGTATACTCAGTCCCTTTGGGATGAAATGTCCTGTAGATATCTATCATATCCAGGTTCTCTAGTGTTTTGTTTAAGGCCACTATGTCTTTGTTGATTCTCTGTTTGGATGACCAATCTAGAGCCGTCAGCGGTGTATTGAGGTCTCCAAGTATGATTGTGTTTTTGTCAGTTTTTGTTTTAAGATCAATAAGTAGCTGTCTAATATATTTTGGTGCTCCTTGGTTTGGTGCATATATATTAAGAATTGTTATGTCTTCTTGATTCAGTGTCCCCTTAGCCATTATGAAATGGCCATTTTTGTCTCTGAGTACTTTTCCTGTCTTGTAGTCAGCATTATCCGATATGAGTATTGCTACACCTGCTTTTTTTTGGATGTTATTTGCTTGGAGTATTGTTTTCCAGCCTTTCACTTTGAATTTGTTTTTATCCTTGTTACTTAGGTGAGTTTCCTGTAGGCAGCATACAGTTGGATTTTCTTTTTTAATCCATTCTGCTACTCTGTGCCTTTTTATTGGTGAGTTTAATCCGTTTACATTTAGTGTAATTATTGATACTTGTGAGTTCCCTACTGCCATTTTATATCTTGCTTTCTGTTAGTTTTGTGTCTTGTTTGATCCTTCTCTTTTGTTTTTCTATCTTTTGTTTTTATTTAGTTATATTCCATACATCTTTCCTCTGTTGCTATCTTTTTTATCTCATGTGCTTCTGTGGTGGTTTTTTCAATGGTGGTTACCTTTGAGTAATGAAAAGGGTCCCTACCCTGTTCATTGTAGCGAACTATTTTGTGAGTACTTTTGCACTCCATCGTTCTTTGCTACTGTTAAACTCCATCTTCTCCCCCTCTTTCTTTTTGTTGTTGTCAAAATTTAAATTTGGTTTTATTGTGTTCTTCTTGGAGCATTTACTTCTGGCTCTGTTTTTTTTTGTTCTTTGTATCTGATTGGAGAACCCCCTATAGTAATTCCTGGAGTGGGGGTTTTCTGATGATAAATTCCCTCATCTTCTCTGTATCTGTGAATGTTTTTATTTCTCCTTCATATTTGAAGGATAGCTTTGATGGGTATAGTATTCGTGGCTGAAAGTTCCTCTCTTTCAAGACTTTAAATATTGGGGTCCACTCTCTTCTAGCTTGTAGAGTTTCTGTTGAGAAATCTGATGATAATCTAATGGGCCTTCCTTTATATGTTGTATTCTTCTTTTCCCTGGCTGCCTTGAGAATTTTTTCTTTGCTGTTGGTTTGTGTCAATTTCATTATGATATGCCTTGGAGTAGGTTTGTTGGGGTTAAGAAAACTCGGAGTTCTGTTTGCTTCTTGAACTTGAGGCTTTAGTTCTTTCCACAGGCTTGGGAAGTTCTCATCTATTATTTGTTTGAGTATGTTCTCCATTCCATTTTCTCTCTCTTCTCCCTCTGATATACCTATTATTTTTATGTTATTCTTTTTGATGGAGTCAGATAATTCTTGTAGGGCTATCTCATTTTTTTAAATTTTTGAGTCACTTTCTTCTTCTCTCTGTTGTGCCTCAAGTTGCTTGTCTTCTATTTCACTAATCCTCTCTTCTATCTGACCTGTTCTATTAGCTAAGCTTGTTACTTCGTTTTTCAGCTCGTGAATTGAGTTTTTCATCTCTGTTTGATTTGTTTTTATAGTTTCAATTTCCTTGGACATATATTCTTTGTGTTCATTGAGTTGTTTTCTGAGCTCCCTAAAATGCCTTTCTGTGTTTTCTTGTATATCTCGGAGGATTTTTAGGATTTCTATCTTGAATTCTCTGTCATTTAGCTCCAAGGTTTCCAATATATTAAATTTTTTCTCCATAGATTTTTCCTCATCTAGCTGTGTTACCTCTCTTTCTTTTGTATCCATGATATTTGATTTTCTCTTCCTTAATGGCATCTGAGGGTGGTTTTGTTGATAGTATTAATGAGATTTAATAAAGAATAAAAAGTTAAAAAAATAAAAAATCGAAAAGTTGTTTTTTTTTAAAAAAATTAATAATAAAAGAAAAAGAAAAGAAAATAAAAATTTTAAAAAAAGGAAATTATTCCCCCCCTCCTTTTTTCCTCTCCTCTCCTCTCCCCTCTTTCTTGAGAAAATCTTGTGGTGAACTGTGAATTATAACAAACAGTGCCTGTGATGGAGGGCCTGAATTGAGGAAAAGTAATAACGGGGCAAAAAAAAGAAAAAAAAAGAAAAAGAAAAAAAAATGGGGTATGGACCCACAAAAAGCAAATAAGGAAAAAATTTGGGTCAAGAATAAAATGATTTGCTTTTAGGTGTTGGTTGTCTAAGAGTTATGATGAGAGGAATAAGAGGAAAACAGAAAAATGGGGGGACAAATTAAAAAATTACTATTGTATTTAGTGGAACAAGAAATAGATAAAATGGAGAGCCAGGGATGGGAGCACTGCTAGTGAGTTAAAAAGGTGAAGAAAAAAAAACCCCCAAAATGCCACAAACATAAGTTTGAGTCCCAGATAAGATAATTTGTTTGTAATTGAGGTTTGAATGAGAGGAGATGTAAAGGAGAAAGGAAGAAACTAGTATAGAGGGAGAAAAGAAAGAGAGAGAGAGAAAAAAAGAGGGAACCACTAAAAGAAGAAAAAAGAAAGGAGAGAGAGAGAGAGAGTTAAAGGTTTTGGAGTGCAACCCTCATAGAGAGAAAGGAAGAGAAGAGAAAAGATAATGGGAAATGTAACACATATGGGTAGTGTAGTTCAAGGAGAGGAGAGAGTAAGACCAGCAGAGAGTTAATCAGCCAAATTGGAGGAGGAAAAAAATTATCAAGAATGAAGATAAGAGAAACAGACGAACAAATATAATAAAATGGGAAGGTTATAAAATCTGCAGATTATTCTTGATTTTGAGAGGTTATCTTCTTGCTTTTTCTTTTCTCTCCCTCTTTCTGGTCGGTGACTCTGTACCCTGGCTTCTGCCCCTTTGGCACGCTCAGGTAGAGGTTTGCAGTTGATAAGTCTCTATGGCAATGTCATGTATTGTGCTTTAGTCTCATTGGCAGTCAAGGCTCATTAGCATTTATAGGCTCCGACAGTGAGAGTCCGTGTTCCTGGAGCCTTTCTCCTAGTCTTTCCTTCCTCAATTAGTAGCCTGATAATCCAGCTATGGGGTAGCTGCTGCCTCTGCCTGGATAGTAAGAGGCTCAAAGAGCTGGCAACTCCCCACTCTATTTCCACCTAGCACAGGGCTCTGGGTAAGGCTCAGTCAGTCAGAGCTGCTAGCATAATTAGGCGGGCTTTCCGCCCACTCAAAGACCTCTGGCTCTGCCACTCTGTCCGGTAACACAGGTGGGCGCCCACTTCCAGGGTGCTTGGAGGAAATTCTCGTTCAGTATCTGCGTGCGCAAACCAGGATCTCCGGCCAGCATTCTCACGCTCTGAGTGAAACCCCCAACCGCAGGGAAAAGTTGCAGCGTGGGAATTGGCTTTCGCTTCGTCCCCGTGCGCGGCTTTTGCAAGGCGCTGGGGTGGCCCAAGATTCCGCCTTGGCCCACACAAAGGCCCCTGATTCTGCCCCTCTGTGCGATAACACGGGTGCGCACTGCCAAGGCACTCGGAGGAATCTCTATCTGCGTGCACAGACCAGGATATGAGGCCGGCCGCGTTTCCCTCTGAGTGAAACCCCCTCCAGCACGGAAAATTTCCACCGTTGGAATTAGTTCTCGCTCCCTCCCATGCACGGCTTTCCCAGGGCACTGGGGCTGCCCAGAGATTCTGCTTTCGGCCCACAGAAAGGCCCCTGACTCTGCCTCTCTGTGGGGTAACACGGGCACCACTTCCGGGGCTTAGGGAGAAATCTCTCGCCCAGTAGCTGCGAGCACCGACCACGAGACCGGGTAAAATGGCTGCCCCGCTTGTTTTTCTTTGTTTGGGTTTGGCGCGAGTGTTAGCTTGTATTGCCCGGGTTGCCACAGGATCAGTTTTTCCTCGGCTTGGATCTCCGTGCCACAGCCTGGTTTGGCCATTTGTGCCGCGGCCTGGATCTATTCACCCCCTTTGCCCGCCTCAGTTTCTATATTCACAGTTACCAGAGAAAGCCGCCCTGTTTAGGTTAGTGAGGAAGGCGGAGCATTTCTTACTCCCTAATTCCTTCAGGGTTTGGTTATATATTTAGCCAATTTTTCACTCGACCATACCTTCGGGTGTATTGCGAAGCATCTGGAGGTTCCAAGTATAGGTTTTTCTGTTTCTGGTTGAAGATCTTGTTGAGTTTTGGGGGAGATTTATCCGTATCGCTTCTTACCCTGCCATTACTCTGACGTCATTTCTCCTCCCTTACATTTTATTGCACATTTATATTTTAAAGGAAGGGTGGGAAATGTAGTTTTAGCTGAGCACATTAATAGCCTGATATGGAGAAAGTTTTAGTTGTTTAGCTAGAAGATGAAATCAGCCACAATATTCCGTTAAACCAAAGCCTAATACAGAGTAAGGCTCTTTCTTCTATTCTGTGAAGGCTGAGAGAGTCTTTATAACTATACAAATATTACCAAACCACCAAAAATATGTATATGTAACTGAAGTGTGAGTTCTGTGAAGAAGAGATTGTAGATTTTTGTTCACTGCTATATCCCTAACACCTCTCACAGTGCCCTGATATTAATAAACTATGCAGTCCCAATAAATTAATATATAAATGAATGTCTGCTGTAATATCAGTCTGTACTTGAATTAGGGTGTAGCTACACAGAATGTCTCTGCTCCTGTTCTGCTGTGAGCCATCTTGTCATTAATCATCTGTCTCTGTATCATTCCAAGAGCATCATCTGTGTCCCTTGTCAGGCTGATCCAATCTAATTTCTGTCAACTGTTGTCTTGACTATGTAAAACTTGATAGGCTAATAACATTTTGTTCAAAGTTTTGATATTAAAAGTTCAGAGTATTCACCAATTGTAATTTTATGTAAAAAGCTACTTCTATTTTCTAATGCACTCATATACGTAAAAACTGCAATTTTCGGCTAAGTGTGACAATTCTGTAAGTCAATCTACTATCATAGAAATTTTTAGAAGTCCTTTTTGTTGAGTCAGTGGCCTTGGCAAGAATAGAACAACCCAAGAGTTTTGCAGTCAAAGGTCCCTTCCTCTATAAATTACCCACCAGCAGCAAAAGTTAATAACAAAATAATATGCTTTCTGCCTAACAATAGTTTTCTATTTTCATGGTCATCTGTGTTTAGGTTAAAAAAAGAGCTTTTTTGAAAGTAATCTTTCCCCTTTTTGTTTTTGAGCTGTCTGCTTTTCATTGGGATGGATATATTTATATTCTGTGAGGAATTTCCCCTATTTTCTATACTTTTCTATCTTTTTAAATTGTTTAAGTAATCAGAGGATAAGAACAACTGGTTTAAATTTGTAACATTAAATTTTAAGCTTCAGATCAAACTTGCCATGACTCAACATATATGCTGAAACATCACAATGTTTTCCAATAGCATAGTCATCACAGAAACTAGACCTTCACACACACAATGACCTGAATCTTTCCATGCCATAAATTCAGCTACCAGAATATAATGGAGAAACTGAGAGAAAGGTCACTAAGAGTGGAAATAAATATGAGAAAGGGTAAATGAAACAAAGGTGAGAGATGAGACCCATGTAAAACAGATGTCTAAGACCTTAGGCATAGAGTTGGGACCAGAAAGCAAAGGAACATAAAAAATATGACTTTAAAAAAAATTAAAAGAAGCTTAGTAACATAGCTAACCATTCCATCTCAGAATTTTCTTTTGATATTATTTGTTGATTAAAGAAATGTCTGTTTCAAAAATGGATTTTAAAAAATGAAAGGAATTCTTCTTCTAATTGGCAGATTGAGAAATTTTTTAAGTTTGATATTGTGATGATACTGAAATCTTGCATTAAATTAATGGTAAACAAAAGTTATCACAAAGGCATATTATCTATAACTAATATATTTCAATGCAGTGTATAAGTTTTTTCCCAGAGACAAAATAGAGTAGAATACAAGTTCCTTAGGGGAAGATATTTCTGTTTTACTGCCCAACTTCAGCACCTAGAAGGGTGTCTGGTATACAGTATGTACTCAATGTACTTGGTAAGTGAAAGAATAAATCCAGCAAGAAAAAAGTGACTCAATCTTTGATTAAAAACAAAACATGTATTATTTATAATGTTCCCATGAAGTTGAGAAATCAATTATTCACGTTAATTGAGAAAAGCATGAACTATATTAAATATAAATGAAGTCTAAAATTCAGACTTCAACCATACTTATCATATTTAGTATAGAAACAATTTTTATTTAAAATATTCACTAGAAAGCATTTGAACATCTCTTGCTTAATGTTTATCATATAACTCGTTTCTCTTCCCATTTCTACTTTTGTGTTTTACAAAAGGCAAAATAAAATTGTGAAAACTCTAACTTAAAAATAACTGTGTTCATGTTATAAAGAGCTACTAATATTTTATTTACCTTGAGTCCACATGCTAAAATAGAAAACATATAGGCTTTCACATTAGACTAATCAAAACCTCAACTTGTAAGCATTGTGGTCTTGACAAACTGCTTGGCCTTTCTGAACTTGAACATCCTCCTCTACAAAATATAGATGATATCAGTTCTTATATTACAGTATAAGTATGAGGATAAAATGAGATGATATGTCTAAAATTATTAAATTGTATCAGACACATAATATATATTCAACAAATATTTTTTTATTTCACCTTATAGCCAGAGCAATATGAACTCATCAAATCTCACATGTTTCACCCCATTTCTTTTTTTAAACAATAGAAAATGTATATGCAGTTGCTGGGGTGCAAAGATATGATGTTATGTAACATTGTTTAACTAACAATAGCAGAGCAACTTCCTGAGTTATTCTGAAAAGGAAGAATTTGGAAGGCTAACATCCCAAATTTGACCCAAATTACACACTAATTCTCTGACAGGCAAATACTAAAGGATCTGAGAGATTTAGCATTTTACATGGCCAGAAGGCAAAAGATGATAAAATAGTGACAATAGAAAAATGGTGTGTGGTGAATAATTTCACTATAGAAAGTCTTCTCAAGGCATTTGACTTTCTAGAGAACATATGACCTATCAGATTTATTCAACCAGTCAATGACTGCCTTATTTCAAGTCAATCAAAAGTGATGTGTTTTATAGTGCCAGAATTATGCTAAGAAAATATTAGACATTTCTTCATATTGAGTCACTCATGTTTTCCTTGGTAAATATTTGCATTAGTAAATTGATTAAACCAATTACACACATATAATTAAAATTTTTTTCAAAGAATAAATAGTTCAATGAAACATTTCTGTTAATTTCATACTTCACACTTAACCCATGTTTTACATTCCAGACCAAAAAATAAAAAGAGAGAGAGAGAGAGAAATAAAATATTCATTACCTGCACTGAAAGCCATTCACAGCAGATAGTCTCTAGAGGGTAAATTTCAAAACATTTGCTAGAGAGCGCTGTGCAAAATGAGCAGTTGTCCCGACTCAGCAACTAGTCAGAAGAACAGCAAATGCAATAGTCATTAGTAATAAGAGAGATCATACATTGCAGATCACAATTCAGCTATCTTTTGTCACTTAGACTAAGAAAAGGAGGATCACGTGTGCTGTTGTTTATGATTTTGCGGGTTATAGAGATAGGTTAAAAAGCACAAAGCGTGTCCATAATCTCATCAAATAGTACAGTAATCCCTAAAAATTCTTGCCCAATCACCTGCTTGCTCAGAATACAGAATACTATAAAAATTACCCAGGTTTTTCAAACTCTAACTTTGTGTATGTTACTGACTTTTACTCTAAAAAATATTTTGATATTATATTGTTTTTTCTAAAATTTGTAAATATCTGTTTTAAAAATTTGTTGAAAATCAATTCTTGAGTGAGTCACCCAGACACCAACATTGAATGTGGACTGTCTCCACACCACTCTGACCAAGGACAGCCGAGAGGAGCATATTGACAGGGCCCCATTAAGCCATAGCCAGGCGCGCCATAAGGATTTAAACATGCTCTTAAAACTTGTGTCAAGGGAAGCTTCTGAAGATTCCAAAATGGAGGTGGAGTAGACAAACATTCCAATTGCCACCTCCCGGGACCAAATTGGATTACAACTTACTTTAAGAACAATCAACTTGAAAAAACAAATCTGGACTAAATGAAGAGGATTCTATAACCAAGGATCACAGAAGAAGCCACACTGAGACTGGTAGGAAGGGTGGAGACTCAGAAAGGGCTGCCTCGCTCCCAGTAGCGAGTGGCGGCTGAGGGTCCGGAGGGACTCTCACTGCGGGGTAGGTCGCCTTAAGAGGTGTCGGTGCTCAGCCCCAGGACAGATGCCCCAGGCTATAGCTCTAGAGCTTAGAAGAGGCACACACACAACGTTTGGCAGTCAAGATAGCTGGGGTTTCTGTCTGCGAGAAAGATACTGGAGCTCTCAGAAACACAGGCTCCATCTTAAAAGGCCAGCACAGAAAATATTGTTCACAGCCACTTACCTAAGGCTCTAGTGGAGGGAGAACTGAGAAGACTAGAGTTATGTTGTAGTAATATAAGGTTATAGTAATTAAATATATAGAAGTATAAAAATATGGAAGATATATAAAAGTAATTAAAATAATATTTAAAATAATTATTAAAATTAAATAAAGTTATGCCATTTAGATAGGAATTAATATAGTGGCTTAGTGCCATAACTCTGTAATGTGATAAACAGACTCTGACTTACAAGCAGGGCCCAGTTAGTATGTGTGTAAAGTTATACATAAATAAGAAGTGGCTTAGTGTTGTTTACATTAATTTACAAAGTTAATGTAAATAACTTTGTAAATTAATATAAATAAGAACATCTTAAAAAGTGGTTTAATGTAAACATTTCAATAGATTGACATAGAGGGAATTCCCTTCAAGGAACTCCCAAAAAGGTGGTTTGAGGTGATAATCCTGTAGATTGACACCTGTTAGAAGGTGTTGGCCAGAAAAGGTACTAAAGCTGAGGGGCCCCCTGCTGCAGTAGTTGCCCAGACTCCAACGTGAACATGGACTGTCTCCACGCCGCTCTGAGCTCTGTCCAAAGACAGCCGAGAGGAGCACGGCGATGGGGCCCCCTTAAGCTGTACCCAGGCACGCCAAAAGGATTTGTGAGTAATAATTGCCTGTGTGATTATTGCAAACAATTTGTGTGTCGGTCATGTCTTTCCTCCAGTGGCACTTAACAGTAGCATCCTCATAGCTGCCTCAAGAGTAGTCTCAAAGAGGCTGCCAGCCCTGCTAATAAGCAGGAGTGTCCCACTGCATGGGGAAGTCGAATTAGGGACGCCTGATCGACGTAGAGCTTGGACTCTACTGGGACAAGTTGCATGAAGAGAGTATAAAGTTGGAGGCCCAGGGAGAGAAACTGTGAGGGACAGCAACCAAAACCCTGTGCTGAGTCATTCTCCAGTACTGCAGTCAGCACCTTTCTTGAGTGGAGCATCCCCTCTGTGCAGCATCAGCCTGGGGAAAAGCAACTTTTCCACCCTTGAGAGTCTCTCCTACCCCAGTCATGGAGAATGGGTCAATTTGTGGAGGCAGGAAGCAGGGGGTACATTACTGACTCAGTTTTCTGGTGCTGAAGCCTGAGCTTACCCTCCACAGGCTCCTGAGTATAGGACTGGTGCTTCCACCTCATGGGAGACTCAGTAGAAACTGTCCAGTCTGTGGGTAGACCACATCTCTTGGTCTCAGAGGTCACACCCTACTGCGGTCTGTGAAAAAAAGTCTGGACTGACACCTGAGGCCAAGGGGCAAAGCCACACCTTCCAACCTTCCTAATCTCTGAATTGCCACAGGCTCTAGACTCTAGCAGAGGTTTTTCAGTGGCTGCGTCCAACAAGTGCCTAGCAGACTGAGGCTGCAGGAGGCGGGATTCAGAGAACTTTGGCCTTTTAAGTGAACCTTCTCCAGGCCCAGTGTAGATAAAAGACAGCCTACGTGTGCAGATTGGTATTTCCATGAGCACCTGGGCCCAACAGAGGCAGCCACAAATTCTAGATTGCTTGTAGCTCCAAGAAGGTTGCTGAGGGTTAGTCACGGCCAGTGTCTCCTAATGGTCTATGCCAGGTTCCTGCCATGGAAGTCCAGGTCTGGCATATCCAGTGGCCAGTTGGAGAGAGCATCGGTTTAGGACCTAACAACCCTTGCTGGTGGGGTATCCAAGGAAAGGGCACCACACACCTGGCTCAGCTAAACGAGTTCTGCTCCGTGATCAGCAATGGCACAGTGGCTCATGTGCACTGGGTAGGGTGGAGCTTCACAGGCAGCTGGTCTGGGTGCTGGATATCCTGCCCTGCTGGGTTAGATTCTGCAGAAGAAAGGGAGAGAGACATTCAAATGGAGCATGAACATTTAAAGTGTAGGTCTTTATGAGCCTATTGTTGGATCTGGTTTAGAAACTAGGGAATGGGGAGCACAGCCAGCCCTAGGAGAGGACCCTCTCAGTCTTCCTCCCTGAGACCAGGGCTTCACCAGCTGGAAGAACATCTGCAAAGGGTACAGTCAGCCCCATTTGATCTAAAACTGCTGCTCACTTTGTTAGGGAGAAATAAAATTTGAGTATCTAGCAATGGCTAAGGGATTAGGATCTGGACTAGGGGCCACATTCCTTACACTGATCTCCTAACCAAGAGACCCCTGAAGTAGAAGGTCTCACTAACATTGTATTTCCAATCTCAGCTGCCCTAACCCAACAAACTTGCAACTGATAGAGGGGCCAGTCTGAGCCCACACTTCTATCTTTTCATAGAAGACTCTATGAGAAGACCAGGAAGCTGCAAGAAGAGATGGAGCAGCTGAAAAGTGGAGGCAAATTATACAGAGCTTGGGATTTTACGAAGTTGCTGTCATCTCTAATCAGGAGGAAGCTGATCCTTATATATAGGTTGGCCCCTCCCACACTTCCCAGCACAAGAAACACAGACACAAATAGTGAAAAGATCAGTAGTTCTGGACAGGTAGCCCATAGCAGGTTACAAACAGCAGCTGATGCCAACTCAAAAAGATCTAGAACCAACACAACTGGTAGTGGGTGGCAGACAGCACCAACCCTAGACTCAGCTAGCTACACAAGCAGCACACCCAGTGTTGGAGTTCAGCAAGCACCAGACACTGTGAAGAATAAATACACCCAATAGGACAGACATTGCACAGTGTGTAATACACATGATCATGCTTGACTCTGAGAGCCAGCCAGCCGAGAAGGAATAACTATACCCATGAAAGAACCAACTGCATTGAATACATACATAAAATAGGAGGAAAAATAGTACCCTCAAGATATATTTCTAGACAAGGAAAACAGGTGGCCTGGAGGTCAGTGCCGCCAAGCCCATCTTCCTCAGAAAGACACCACAACAAATTGCAGACAACACTACCTAATACACAGACAAAATGGGAAGACAAAGAAATGCAACCCAAATTAATCAACAAAAGTAACCCCTAGAAAAAAAACTAAATGAAATGGAAGCAACCAAACTACCAGATGCAGAGTTTAAAGTAATGATTTTAGGATGCTCAAGGACCTTAGAGAAAAAACACATGGACATAATGAGAACCTAAAGAAAGAGTTAGCAAGCATCAAAAGGGACATTGAAATAATAAAAAAGAACCAGTCAGAAATTGTAAATACAGTATCAGAAATGAAGACTGCACTAGAAGGAACCAATAGCAGGCTGGATGAAGCAGAGGACCGTATTAGCAATTTAGAAGACAAGATAAATGAAAACAGCAGCAAAAACAAAAGAGACTCAAAAAGAATCAGGAAACTCTCAGAGACCTCTGCAACAACATGAAGAGAAACAACATCTGCATCAGATGGATTCCTGAAGGAGAAGAGAAAAAACAAGGTTTAGAAAATCTGTCTAAAGAAATCATAGCTGAAAATCTCCCTAAATTGATAAAGGAAAAAAAAGAAGCACAGAGAGTCCCATCAAAGAGGAACCCAAGGAGGCCTACACCAAGACACATCATAACTAAAGTGTCAAAGTTAAGAGACAACGAAAGAATACTAAAAGCTGAAAGAGAAAAGCAGTTAATTACCTACAGAGGATCCCCAATAAGTATGACATCTGACTTCTCAACAGAAACATTTGAGTCCAGAAGAGATAGTCAAGAAATATTCAAAGTGATGCAAAATAAGATCCTAAACCAAGACGACTTTATCCAGCAAGGCTATTGTATAAAATTGAAGGAGAAATTAAAAGCTTCCCAGACAAAAAATAGACTCAGGGAATTTATTATGACTGAACCAATACTTCAAGAAATGTTAAGAGGCCTGCAGTATAAAGAGAGAGACAGAGAAAAAAAAAAGAAATGGAGAAAAAGAGGATTGTAGATTTAAAAAACAAAATGACAATAAGTAAGTATAAGTCAATAATAACCTTAAATGTAAATGGATTAAATGCTCCAATCAAAAGACATAGGGTAGCTGCATGGATAAGAAATCAGGATCCATATATATGCTGTCTACAAGAGACCCACCTCAGAACAAAAGATACACAGAGGCTAAAAGTAAAGAGATGGAAAAAAGTATTTCTTGCAAATGAAAGTGAAAGGAAAGCTGGGGTAGCAATACTTATATATCTGACAAAATAGCCTTTAAAACAAAGGTTATATATAGTAAGGAATAAAGAAGGTTACTACATAATGATAAAGGGAGCAATCCAACAGAAGGATATAACCATTGTAAATATATATGTGCCTAATATAGGAACACCTAAATATATAAATCAGATTTTGATGGACATAAAAAGCAAAATCAACAGCAATATTATAATAGTAGGGGATTTTAATACCCCACTAATATCAATGAATAGACCCCCCAGACAGAAAATTAACAAAGAAACAGCAGTCTTAAATGACACACTAGATCAACTGGATTTAATAGATACTGTATCTTCAGAACCTTCATCCCAAAGCAGCAGAATATACATTCTTTTCAAGTATTCATAGTACATTCTCTAGGATAGACCACATGTTAGGACACAAAACAAGTCTCAGTAAATTTAAGAAGACTGAAATCATATCAAGTACCTCCGCTGATCACAATGGCATAAAACTAATAATCAACTATAATAGAAAAACTAAAAAACATTCAAACACTAGGAGGCTAAATAGCATGTTTTTAAATAATGAATGGGTTAACAATGAGATCAAGGAAGAAATCACAAATTTCCTTGAAAAAAATGAAAATGAAAATACAATAACTCAAACTCTCTGAGACACAGCAAAAGCAGTCCTGAGGGGGAAGTTTATAGCATTACAGGTATACCTAAAAAAGCACAAAAAAGCTCAAATAAATAACCCTGCACCTAAAGGAACTAGAGAAAAAAACAACAAATAAAGCCAAGAAGAAGTAGAAAGAAGCAAATAATAAAGATTAGAGTGGAAATAATTGACATAGAGGTTAAAAAAACAATAAAAAAGATCAATAAGGAGATGACGTCAGAGTAATGGCGGGGTAGGAAGCGATACCGATAAATCTCCCCCAAAACTCAACGAGATCTTCAACCAGAAACAGAAAAACCTATACTTGGAGCCTCCAGATGCTTTGCAATACACTCAAAGGTATGGTCGAGTGAAAAATTGGCTAAATATATAACCAAACCCCGAAGGAAATAGGGAGTAAGAAATGCTCCGCCTTCCTCACTAACCTAAACAGGGTGGCTTTCTCTGGTAACTGTGAATATAGAAACTGAGGCGGGCAAAGGGGGTGAATAGATCCAGGACGTGGCACAAACGGCCGAACCAGGCTGAGGAAAAACTGATCCTGTGGCAACCCGGGCAATACAAGCTAACACTCGCGCCAAACCCAAACAAAGAAAGACAAGCGGGGCAGCCATTTTACCCCATCTCCTGGTCAGCGTGCGCGCAGTTAGTGGGCGAGACATTTCTTCCTAGGCCCCGAGAGTGGGTGCCCGTGTTGCCCCACGGAGAGGCAGGGTCAGAGGCCTTTCTGTGGGCCGAGGGCAGAGTCTCTGGGCAGCCCCAGCGCCCTGGGAAAGCCACGCACGGGAGGGAGTGAGAACTAATCCAACGGTGGAAATTTTCCATGCCGGAGGGGGTTTCACTCAGAGGGAAACGCAGCTGGCCTCATATCCTGGTTTGCGCGCGCAGATAGTGAATGAGAGATTCCCCCAAGTGCCTCGGCAGTGCGCGCCCGTGTTATCGCACAGAGGGGCAGAGTCAGGGGCCTTTGTGTGGGCCAAAGCGGACTCTCAGGCCACCCCAACGCCTTGCAAAAGCCGCACACGGGGACGGAGCGAGACTCAATTCCAACGCTGCAACTTTTCCCTGCGGTTGGGGGTTTCACTCAGAGCATGAGACTGCTGGCTAGATATCCTGGTCTGCGCGCGTGCAGACAGTGAGTGAGAGTTTCCTCCAAGCGCCCCGGAAGTGGGCGCCCGCCTGTGTTACCGGAGAGAGTGGCAGAGCCAGAGGTCTTTGAGTGGGCGGAAAGCCCGCCTGATTATGCTAGCAGCTCTGACTGACTGAGCCTTACCCAGAGCCCTGTGCTGAATGGAAATAGAGTGGGGAGTTGCCAGCTCTTTGAGCCTCTTACTATCCAGGCAGAGGCATCAGCAACCCCATAGCTGGATTATCAGGCTACTAATTGAGGAAGGAAAGACTAGGAGAAAGGCTCCAGGAACACGGACTCTCTCACTGTCAGAGCCTATAAATACTAATGAGCCTTGACTGCCAACGAGACTAAAGCACAATACATGACATTGCCATAGAGATTTATCAACTGCAAACCTCTACCTGAGCGTGCCAAAGGGGCAGAACCCGGGGTACAGAGTGACCGACCAGGAAGAGGGAGAGAAAAGAAAAAGCAAGAAGATAACCTCTAAAAATCAAGAATAATCTACAGACTTTATAACCTATCCCATTTTATTATATTTGTTCGTCTGTTTCTCTTATCTTCATTCTTGATACTTTTTTTCCTCCTCCAATTTGGCCGATTAACTCTCTGCCGGTCTTACTCTCTCCTCTCCTTGAACTACACTACCCATAAGTGTTACATCTCCCATTATCTTTTCTCTCCTCTTCCTTTCTCTCTATGAGGGTTGCACTCCAAAACCCTTAACTCTCTCTCTCTCTCTCTCTCCTCTCTTTTTTCTTCTTTTAGTGGTTCCCTCTTTTTTTCTCTCTCTCTCTTTCTTTTCTCCCTCTATATTAGTTTCTTCCTTTCTCCTTTACATCTCCTCTCATTCAAACCTCAATAACAAACAAATTATCTTATCTGGGACTCAAACTTATGTTTGCGGCATTTTGCGGGGTTTTTACTTCACCTTTTTAACTCACTAGCAGTGCTCCCATCCCTGGCTCTCCATATTATCTAGTTCTTGTTCCACTAAATACAATAGTAATTTTTTAATTTGTCCCCCCATTTTTCCGTTTTCCTCTTATTCCTCTCATCATAACTCTTAGACAACCAACACCTAAAAGCAAATCATTTTGTTCTTGACCCAAATTTTTTCCTTATTTGATTTTTGTGGGTCCATATGCTCTTTTTTTTTCTTTTTTTCTTTTTCTTTTTTTTTTGCCCCTTTATTACTTTTCCCCAATTCAGGCCCTCCATCACAGGCATTGTTTGTTATAATTCATAGTTCACCATAAGATTTTCTCAAGAAAGAGGGGAGAGAAGAGGAGAGGAAAAAAGGAGGGGGGGGAATAATTTCCTTTTTTTAAAATTTTTATTTTATTTTATTTTTCTTTATTTCATTATTAATTTTTTTAAAAAAAAAACTCTTTTCGATTTTTTATTTTTTTATTATTTTTTTAACTTCTTATTCTTTATTAAATGTCATTAATACTATCAACAAAACCACCCTCAGATGCCATTAAGGAAGAGAAAATCGAATATCGTGGATACAAAAGAAAGAGAGGTAACACAGCTAGATGAGGAAAAATCTATGGAGAAAAAATTTAATATATTGGAAACCTTGGAGCTAAATGACAGAGAATTCAAGATAGAAATCCTAAAAATCTTCCGAGATATACAAGAAAACACAGAAAGGCAATTTAGGGAGCTCAGAAAACAACTCAATGAACACAAAGAATATATGTCCAAGGAAATTGAAACTATAAAAACAAATCAAACAGAGATGAAAAACTCAATTCACGAGCTGAAAAACAAAGTAACAAGCTTAGCTAATAGAACAGGTCAGACAGAAGAGAGGATTAGTGAAATAGAAGACAAGCAACTTGAGGCACAACAGAGAGAAGAAGAAAAAGACTCAAAAATTAAAAAAAATGAGATAGCCCTACAAGAATTATCTGACTCCATCAAAAAAAATAACATAAGAATAATAGGTATATCAGAGGGAGAAGAGAGAGAAAATGGAATGGAGAACATACTCAAACAAATAATAGATGAGAACTTCCCAAGCCTGTGGAAAGAACTAAAGCCTCAAGTTCAAGAAGCAAACAGAACTCCGAGTTTTCTTAACCCCAACAAACCTACTCCAAGGCATATCATAATGAAATTGACACAAACCAACAGCAAAGAAAAAATTCTCAAGGCACCCAGGGAAAAGAAGAATACAACATATAAAGGAAGGCCCATTAGATTATCATCAGATTTCTCAGCAGAAACTCTCCAAGCTAGAAGAGAGTGGACCCCAATATTTAAAGTCCTGAAAGAGAGGCACTTTCAGCCACGAATACTATACCCGTCAAAGCTATCCTTCAAATATGAAGGAGAAATAAAAACATTCACAGATACAGAAAAGATGAGGGAATTTATCATCAGAAAACCCCCACTCCAGGAATTACTAAAGGGGGTTCTCCAATCAGATACAAAGAATAAAAAAAAACAGAGCCACAAGTAAAAGCTCCAAGAAGAACACAATAAAACCAAATTTAAACTGTGACAACAACAAAAAGAAAGAGGGGGAGAAGATGGAGATTAACAGTAGCAAAGGACGATGGAGTGCAAACCTACTCAAAAAATAGTTCGCTACAAAGAACAGGGTAGGGACCCTTTCATTACTCAAAGGTAACCACCATTGAAAAAACCACCACAGAAGCACAAGAGATAAAAGAGATAGCAACAGAGGAAAGATGTATGGAATACAACCAAATAAAAATAAAAGATAGAAAAACAAAAGAGAAGGATCAAACAAGACACAAAACTAACAGAAAGCAAGATATAAAATGGCAATAGGGAACTCACAAGTATCAATAATTACACTAAATGTAAACGGATTAAACTCACCAATAAAAAGGCACAGAGTAGCAGAATGGATTAAAAAAGAAAATCGAACTGTATGCTGCCTACAGGAAACTCACCTAAGTAACAAGGATAAAAACAAATTCAAAGTGAAAGGCTGGAAAACAATACTCCAAGCAAATAACATCCAAAAAAAAAGCAGGTGTAGCAATATTCATACTACAAGACAGGAAAAGTACTCAGAGACAAAAATGGCCATTTCATAATGGCTAAGGGGACACTGAATCAAGAAGACATAACAATTCTTAATATATATGCACCAAACCAAGGAGCACCAAAATATATTAGACAGCTACTTATTGATCTTAAAACAAAAACTGACAAAAACACAATCATACTTGGAGACCTCAATACACCGCTGATGGCTCTAGATCGGTCATCCAAACAGAGAATCAACAAAGACATAGTGGCCTTAAACAAAACACTAGAGAACCTGGATATGATAGACATCTACAGGACATTTCATCCCAAAGTGACTGAGTATACATTTTTCTCTAGTGTACATGGATCATTCTCAAGAATTGACCATATGTTGAGCCACAAACACAACATCAGCAAATTCAGAAAAATTGAAGTTGTACCAAGCATATTTTCTGATCATAAAGCCTTGAAACTAGAATTCAACTGCAAAAAAGAGAAAAAAAATCCCACAAAAATGTGGAAACTAAACAACATACTTTTCAAAAATGAATGGGTCAAAGAAGAAATAAGTGCAGAGATCAAAAGATATATACAGACCAATGAAAATGACAATACGACATATCAGAATCTATGGGATGCAGCAAAGGCAGTGATAAGAGGGAAGTTCATATCACTTCAGGCATATATGAACAAACAAGAGAGAGCCCAAGTGAACCACTTAACTTCACACCTTAAGGAACTAGAAAAAGAAGAACAAAGACAACCCAAAACCAGCCAAAGAAAGGAGATAATAAAAATCAGAGCAGAAATAAATGAATTAGAGAACAGAAAAACTATAGAAAATATTAATAGAACAAGGAGCTGGTTCTTTGAAAAGATCAACAAAATTGACAAACCCTTGGCAAGACTTACCAAGGAAAAAAGAGAAAGAACTCATATAAACAAAATCCAAAATGAAAGAGGAGAAATCACCACGGACACCGTAGATATACAAAGAATTATTGTAGAATACTATGAAAACCTTTATGCCACTAAATTCAACAACCTAGAAGAAATGGATAAATTCCTAGAACAATACAACCTTCCTAGACTGAGTCAAGAAGAAGCAGAAAGCCTAAACAGACCTATCAGTAGAGAAGAAATAGAAAAAACCATTAAAAACCTCCCCTAAAATAAAGGTCCAGGCCCTGACGGCTAAACCAGCGAATTTTATCAAACATTCAAAGAAGACTGGGTTCCTATTCTACTCAAAGTCTTCCAAAAAATTGAAGAAGAAGCAATACTTCCAAACACATTTTATGAGGCCAACATAACCCTCATACCAAAACCAGGCAAGGATGGCACAAAAAAAGAAAACTACAGACCAATATCTCTAATGAATACAGATGCTAAAATACTAAACAAAATACTAGCAAATCGAATACAACAACATATTAAAAAAATAATACATCATGATCAAGTGGGATTCATCCCAGAATCTCAAGGATGGTTCAACATACGTAAAATGGTTAACGTAATACACCATATCAACAAAACAAAGAACAAAAACCACATGATCTTATCAATAGACGCAGAAAAGGCTTTCGATAAAATACAACACAATTTTATGTTTAAGACTCTCAACAAAATGGGTATAGAAGGAAAATATCTCAACATGATAAAGGCCATATATGATAAACCATCAACTAACATCATATTAAATGGCACTAAACTGAAGGCTTTCCCCCTTAAATCAGGAACAAGACAGGGCTGTCCACTCTCTCCACTCTTATTTAATGTGGTACTAGAGGTTCTAGCCAGAGAAATCAGACAAGACAAAGAAATAAAAGGCATCCATATTGGAAAAGAAAAAGTAAAGGTATCACTTTTTGCAGATGATATGATCCTATACATCGAAAACCCCAAAGAATCCACAAAAAGACTACTAGAAACAATAAGCCAATACAGTAAGGTCACAGGATACAAAATTAACATACAGAAGTCAATAGCCTTTCTATATGCCAACAATGAAACAATTGAGAACGAACTCAAAAGAATAATCCCCTTCATGATAGCAACAAAAAAAATAAAATACTTAGGAATAAACATAACAAAGAATGTAAAGGACTTATATAATGAAAACTATAAACCATTGTTAAGGGAAATCGAAAAAGATATAATGAGATGGAAGAATATACCTTGTTCTTGGCTAGGAAGAATAAATATAATCAAGATGGCTATATTACCCAAAGCAATATACAAATTTAATGCAATTCCCATCAAACTTCCAATGACGTTTTTTAAAGAAATAGAGCAAAAAATCATCAGATTCATATGGAACTATAAAAAACCCCGAATAGCCAAAGCAATCCTAAAGAAAAAGAATGAAGCTGGGGGCATTACAATACCTGACTTCAAACTCTATTATAGGGCCACGACAATCAAAACAGCATGGTATTGGCAGAAAAATAGACACTCAGACCAATGGAACAGAATAGAAAGTCCAGAAATAAAACCACATATATATAGTCAAATAATTTTTGATAAAGGGGTCAACAACACACAATGGAGAAAAGAAAGCCTCTTCAATAAATGGTGCTGGGAAAACTGGAAAGCCACATGCAAAAGAATGAAACTGGACTACAGTCTGTCCCCCTGTACAAAAATTAACTCAAAATGGATCAAAGATCTAAACATAAGACCTGAAACAATTAAGTACATAGAAGAAGACATAGGTACTCAACTCATGGACCTGGGTTTTAAAGAGCATTTTATGAATTTGACTCCACAGGCAAGAGAAGTGAAGGCAAAAATTAATGAATGGGACTACATCAGACTAAGAAGTTTTTGCTCAGCAAGAGAAACTGATAACAAAATAAACAGAAAGCCAACTAAATGGGAAATGATATTTTCAAACAACAGCTCAGATAAAGGCCTAATATCCAAAATATACAAAGAACTCATAAAACTCAACAACAAACAAACAAACAATCCAATAAAAAAATGGGAAGAGGATATGAACAGACACTTCTCCCAGGAAGAAATACAAATGGCCAACAGATATATGAAAAGATGCTCATCTTCTTTAGCTATTAGAGAAATGCAAATCAAAATGGCAATGAGATACCACCTCACACCTGTTCGATTAGCTGTTATTAGCAAGACAGGTAATAGCAAATGTTGGAGAGGCTGTGGAGAAAAAGGAACCCTCATACACTGTTGGTGGGAATGTAAAGTAGTACAACCATTATGGAAGAAAGTATGGTGGTTCCTCAAAAATCTGAAAATTGAACTACCTTATGACCCAGCAATCCCTCTACTGGGTATATATCCCAAAAACTCAGAAACATTGATACGTAAAGACACATGCAGCCCAATGTTTATTGCAGCATTGTTCACAGTGGCCAGGACATGGAAACAACCAAAAAGCCCGTCAATAGATGACTGGATAAAGAAGATGTGGCACATATACACTATGGAATACTACTGAGCCATAAGAAATGATGACATCGGAACATTTACAGCAAAATGGTGGGATCTTGATAACATGATACGAAGCGAAATAAGTAAATCAGAAATAACCAGGAACTGCATTATTCTATACGTAGGTGGGACATAAAAGTGAAACTAAGAGACATTGATAAGAGTGTGGTGGTTACGGGGGGGAGGGAGGAATGGGAGAGGGAAAGGGGGAGGGGGAGGGGCACAAAGAGAACAAGATAGAAGGTGACAGAGGACAATCTGACTTTGGGTGATGGGTATGCAACATAATTGAATGACAAGATAACCTGGACTTGTTATCTTTGAATATATGTATCCTGATTTATTGATGTCACCCCATTAAAAAATAAAATTGTTAAAAAAAAAAAAAATGTAAGGGAATGTCAGAGGATGAGGCTACCAGAAAAACTACCTGAGAGATATAGCCCTCTGTACTTGCTCCTTTTTCCTTCGTGCTATATTGAACATGCATATGATGACTGGAGTTAAAGCAGCCATTTTGAGACCAGGAAACAACTTGAAGATAGAAATACATATAAAATGCAAAGCCGAAGAATCGAAGGAGTCTCACTCTCTGGTGAAATCATAGCATGACCACAGAAATTTGGGAAAACCTGTCTTTGAATTTCTTCTGCATGAAAAATAAAGTCACATATTTATCTTACTGAAGTTATTTGAGTTTTTTGAAATATGTAGTTCTTTTTATTTTTGAAAAATTTCTATACACAGAGAAAAAAAAAGACATAGGTTCTGATACAAACATGGACTTAAAAATATTTTAAAATGTATTCCAAATATGCACTTGGTTTTTTTCAAGCAAACCTTTCACACCTTACTACTTTAGATTTACAAAACTCTCTGCTTAAAGACTTCTTCGAGGTATTTTAAGAAAAGATGCCTAACTAGAGAACCTGGTTGACCATTCTAAACATCTTTTGGTGTTCAAGAGGGATGGACCAGCCAAGAAGAGCCCTTTATCCAGTGAAGTTTGAGATAAACTACTCCTGTATTATAATTTATTTTATAGCTGTTTTGATTTACTTTCACTATTTCTTAAAATCTTATTATATATCCTTTATATCATAAATATTATTGTTTAATTGAATACTTTAAATAATTTCCATTGTTCAAGTATCTTCTTGCAGACAAGAACACTGTCTCTTTATGTTATTTTTTTTTTTTTTTTTTTCTTTTTTTTTATAATTTTATTTTTTTAATGGGGTGACATCAATAAATCAGGATACATATATTCAAAGATAACAAGTCCAGGTTATCTTGTCGTTCAATTATGTTGCATACCCACCACCCAAAGTCAGATTGTCCTCTGTCACCTTCTATCTTGTTTTCTTTGTGCCCCTCCCCACCCCCTATCCCTCTCCCATTCCCCCCTCACCCCCCCGTAACCACCACACTCTTATAAATGTCTCTTAGTTTCACTATTATGTCCCACCTACGAATGGAATAATACAGTTCCTGTTTTTTTCTGATTTACTTATTTCGCTTCGTATCATGTTATCAAGATCCCACCATTTTGCTGTAAATGTTCCGATGTCATCATTTCTTATGGCTGAGTAGTATTCCATAGTGTATATGTGCCACATCTTCTTTATCCAGTCATCTATTGATGGGCTTTTTGGTTGTTTCCATGTCCTGGCCACTGTGAACAATGCTGCAATAAACATGGGGCTGCATGTGTCTTTACGTATCAATGTTTCTGAGTTTTTGGGATATATACCCAGTAGAGAGATTGCTGGGTCATAAGGTAGTTCTATTTTCAGTTTTTTGAGGAACCACCATACTTTCTTCCATAATGGTTGTACTACTTTACATTCCCACCAACAGTGTATGAGGGTTCCTTTTTCTCCACAGCCTCTCCAACATTTGCTGTTACCTGACTTGCTAATAACAGCTAATCGAACAGGTGTGAGGTGGTATCTCATTGCCGTTTTGATTTGCATTTCTCTAATAGCTAAAGAAGATGAGCATCTTTTCATATATCTGTTGGCCATTTGTATTTCTTCCTGGGAGAAGTGTCTTTTCATATCCTCTTCCCATTTTTTTATTGGATTGTTTGTTTGTTTGTTGTTGAGTTTTATGAGTTCTTTGTATATTTTGGATATTAGGCCCTTATCTGAGCTGTTGTTTGAAAAAATCATTTCCCATTTAGTTGGCTTTCTGATTATTTTGTTATCAGTTTCTCTTGCTGAGCAAAAACTTCTTAGTCTGATGTAGTCCCATTCATTAATTTTTGCCTTCACTTCTCTTGCCTGTGGAGTCAAATTCATAAAATGCTCTTTAAAACCCAGGTCCCTGAGTTGAGTACCTATGTCTTCTTCTATGTACTTAATTGTTTCAGGTCTTATGTTTAGATCTTTGATCCATTTTGAGTTAATTTTTGTACAGGGTGACAAACTGTAGTCCAGTTTCATTCTTTTGCATGTGGCTTTCCAGTTTTCCCAGCACCATTTATTGAAGAGGCTTTCTTTTCTCCATTGTGTGTTGTTGGCCCCTTTATCAAAAATTATTTGACTATATATATGTGGTTTTATTTCTGGACTTTCTATTCTGTTCCATTGGTCTGAGTGTCTATTTTTCTGCCAATACCATGCTGTTTTGATTGTCGTGGCCCTATAATAGAGTTTGAAGTCAGGTATTGAAATGCCCCCAGCTTCATTCTTTTTCTTTAGGATTGCTTTGGCTATTCGGGGGTTTTTATAGTTCCATATAAATCTGATGATTTTTTGCTCTATTTCTTTAAAAAATGTCATTGGAAGTTTGATGGGAATTGCATTAAATTTGTATATTGCTTTGGGTAATATAGCCATCTTGATTATATTTATTCTTCCTAGCCAAGAACAAGGTATATTCTTCCATCTCATTATATCTTTTTCGATTTCCCTTAACAATGGTTTATAGTTTTCATTATATAAGTCCTTTACATTCTTTGTTATGTTTATTCCTAAGTATTTTATTTTTTTTGTTGCAATCGTGAAGGGGATTGTTCTTTTGAGTTCCTTCTCAGTTGTTTCATTGTTGGCATATAGAAAGGCTATTGACTTCTGTATGTTAATTTTGTATCCTGCGACCTTACTGTATTGGCTTATTGTTTCTAGTAGTCTTTTTGTGGATTCTTTGGGGTTTTCGATGTATAGTATCATATCATCTGCAAAAAGTGATACCTTTACTTCTTCTTTTCCGATATGGATGCCTTTTATTTCTTTGTCTTGTCTGATTGCTCTGGCTAGAACCTCTAGGACCACATTAAATAAGAGTGGAGAGAGTGGACAACCCTGTCTTGTTCCTGATTTAAGGGGGAAAGCCTTCAGTTTAGTGCCATTTAATATGATGTTAGCTGATGGTTTATCATATATGGCCTTTATCATGTTGAGATATTTTCCTTCTATACCCATTTTGTTGAGAGTCTTAAACATAAAATTGTGTTGTATTTTATCGAAAGCCTTTTCTGCGTCTATTGATAAGATCATGTGGTTTTTGTTCTTTGTTTTGTTGATATGGTGTATTACATTAACCGTTTTACGTATGTTGAACCATCCTTGAGATTCTGGGATGAATCCCACTTGATCATGATGTATTATTTTTTTAATATGTTATTGTATTCGATTTGCTAGTATTTTGTTTAGTATTTTAGCATCTGTATTCATTAGAGATATTGGTCTGTAGTTTTCTTTTTTTGTGCCATCCTTGCCTGGTTTTGGTATGAGGGTTATGTTGGCTTCGTAAAATGTGTTTGGAAGTATTGCTTCTTCTTCAATTTTTTGGAAGACTTTGAGTAGAATAGGAACCAAGTCTTCTTTGAATGTTTGATAAAATTCGCTGGTATAGCCGTCAGGGCCTGGACTTTTATTTTTGGGGAGGTTTTTAATGGTTTTTTCTATTTCTTCTCTACTGATAGGTCTGTTTAGGCTTTCTGCTTCTTCTTGACTCAGTCTAGGAAGGTTGTATTTTTCTAGGAATTTATCCATTTCTTCTAGGTTGTTGAATTTAGTGGCATAAAGTTTTTCATAGTATTCTACAATAATTCTTTGTATATCTACGGTGTCCGTGGTGATTTCTCCTCTTTCATTTTGGATTTTGTTTATATGAGTTCTTTCTCTTTTTTCCTTGGTAAGTCTTGCCAAGGGTTTGTCAATTTTGTTGATCTTTTCAAAGAACCAGCTCCTTGTTCTATTAATTTTTTCTATAGTTTTTCTGTTCTCTAATTCATTTATTTCTGCTCTGATTTTTATTATCTCCTTTCTTCGGCTGGTTTTGGGTTGTCTTTGTTCTTCTTTTTCTAGTTCCTTAAGGTGGGAAGTTAAGTGGTTCACTTGGGCTCTCTCTTGTTTGTTCATATATGCCTGAAGTGATATGAACTTCCCTCTTATCACTGCTTTTGCTGCATCCCATAGATTCTGATATGTCGTATTGTCATTTTCATTAGTCTGTATATATCTTTTGATCTCTGCACTTATTTCTTCTTTGACCCATTCATTTTTTAAAAGTATGTTGTTTAGTTTCCACATTTTTGTGGGATTTTTTTCCTCTTTTTTGCAGTTGAATTCTAGTTTCAAGGCTTTATGATCAGAAAATATGCTTGGTACAACTTCAATTTTTCTGAATTTGCTGATGTTGTTTTTGTGGCCCAACATATGGTCAATTCTTGAGAATGATCCATGTACACTGGAGAAAAATGTATACTCAGTTACTTTGGGATGAAATGTCCTGTAGATGTCTATCATATCCAGGTGCTCTAGTGTTTTGTTTAAGGCCACTATGTCTTTGTTGATTCTCTGTTTGGATGACCGATCTAGAGCCGTCAGCGGTGTATTGAGGTCTCCAAGTATGATTGTGTTTTTGTCAGTTTTTGTTTTAAGATCAATAAGTAGCTGTCTTATATATTTTGGTGCTCCTTGGTTTGGTGCATATATATTAAGAATTGTTATGTCTTCTTGATTCAGTGTCCCCTTAGCCATTATGAAATGGCCATTTTTGTCTCTGAGTACTTTTCCTGTCTTGTAGTCAGCAGTATCCGATATGAGTATTGCTACACCTGCTTTTTTTTGGATGTTATTTGCTTGGAGTATTGTTTTCCAGCCTTTCACTTTGAATTTGTTTTTATCCTTGTTACTTAGGTGAGTTTCCTGTAGGCAGCATACAGTTGGATTTTCTTTTTTAATCCATTCTGCTACTCTGTGCCTTTTTATTGGTGAGTTTAATCCGTTTACATTTAGTGTAATTATTGATACTTGTGGGTTCCCTATTGCCATTTTATATCTTGCTTTCTGTTAGTTTTGTGTCTTGTTTGATCCTTCTCTTTTGTTTTTCTATCTTTTGTTTTTATTTGGTTGTATTCCATACATCTTTCCACTGTTGCTATCTTTTTTATCTCATGTGCTTCTGTGGTGGTTTTTTCAATGGTGGTTACCTTTGAATAATGAAAAGGGTCCCTACCCTGTTCATTGTAGCGAACTATTTTGTGAGTACTTTTGCACTCCATCGTCCTTTGCTACTGTTAATCTCCATCTTCTCCCCCTCTTTCTTTTTGTTGTTGTCACAGTTTAAATTTGGTTTTATTGTGTTCTTCTTGGAGCTTTTACTTGTGGCTCTGTTTTTTTTTTGTTCTTTGTATCTGATTGGAGAACCCCCTTTAGTAATTCCTGGAGTGGGGGTTTTCTGATGATAAATTCCCTCATCTTTTCTGTATCTGTGAATGTTTTTATTTCTCCTTCATATTTGAAGGATAGCTTTGATGGGTATAGTATTCGTGGCTGAAAGTTCCTCTCTTTCAGGACTTTAAATATTGGGGTCCATTCTCTTCTAGCTTGTAGAGTTTCTGCTGAGAAATCTGATGATAATCTAATGGGCCTTCCTTTATATGTTGTATTCTTCTTTTCCCTGGCTGCCTTGAGAATTTTTTCTTTGCTGTTGGTTTGTGTCAATTTCATTATGATATGCCTTGGAGTAGGTTTGTTGGGGTTAAGAAAACTTGGAGTTCTGTTTGCTTCTTGAACTTGAGGCTTTAGTTCTTTCCACAGGCTTGGGAAGTTCTCATCTATTATTTGTTTGAGTATGTTCTCCATTCCATTTTCTCTCTCTTCTCCCTCTGATATACCTATTATTCTTATGTTATTCTTTTTGATGGAGTCAGATAATTCTTGTAGGGCTATCTCATTTTTTTTAATTTTTGAGTCTCTTTCTTCTTCTCTCTGTTGTGCCTCAAGTTGCTTGTCTTCTATTTCACTAATCCTCTCTTCTATCTGACCTGTTCTATTAGCTAAGCTTGTTACTTCGTTTTTCAGCTCGTGAATTGAGTTTTTCATCTCTGTTTGATTTGTTTTTATAGTTTCAATTTCCTTGGACATATATTCTTTGTGTTCATTGAGTTGTTTTCTGAGCTCCCTAAATTGCCTTTCTGTGTTTTCTTGTATATCTCGGAGGATTTTTAGGATTTCTATCTTGAATTCTCTGTCATTTAGCTCCAAGGTTTCCAATATATTAAATTTTTTCTCCATAGATTTTTCCTCATCTAGCTGTGTTACCTCTCTTTCTTTTGTATCCATGATATTCGATTTTCTCTTCCTTAATGGCATCTGAGGGTGGTTTTGTTGATAGTATTAATGAGATTTAATAAAGAATAAAAAGTTTAAAAAAATAATAAAAAAAAAATCGAAAAAAGTTGTTTTTTTTAAAAAAAATTAATAATGAAATAAAGAAAAATAAAATAAAATAAAAATTAAAAAAAAAAAAAAAAAAAAAAGGAAATTATTCCCCCCCTCCTTTTTTCCTCTCCTCTCCTCTCCCCTCTTTCTTGATAAAATCTTGTGGTGGACTGTGAATTATAACAAACAATGCTTGTGATGGAGGGCCTGAATTGGGGAAAAGTAATAAAGGGGCAAATAAACAAACAAAAAAAAAAAAAAAAAAAAAAAAAGAAAAGAAGAAAAAAAAAAAAAAAGAGCGTATGGACCCACAAAAAGCAAATAAGGAAAAAATTTGGGTCAAGAATAAAATGATTTGCTTTTAGGTGTTGGTTGTCTAAGAGTTATGATGAGAGGATTAAGAGGAAAACGGAAAAATGGGGGGACAAATTAAAAAATTACTATTGTATTTAGTGGAACAAGAACTAGATAATATGGAGAGCCAGGGATGGGAGCACTGCTAGTGAGTTAAAAAGGTGAAGTAAAACCCCCCAGAATGCCAGAAACATAAGTTTGAGTCCCAGATAAGATAATTTGTTTGTTATTGAGGTTTGAGTGAGAGGAGATGTAAAGGAGAAAGGAAGAAACTAATATAGAGGGAGAAAAGAAAGAGAGAGAGAGAAAAAAAAAGAGGGAACCACTAAAAGAAGAAAAAAGAAAGGAGAGAGAGAGAGAGAGTTAAGGGTTTTGGAGTGCAACCCTCATAGAGAGAAAGGAAGAGAAGAGAAAAGATAATGGGAGATGTAACACTTATGGGTAGTGTAGTTCAAGGAGAGGAGAGAGTAAGACCGGCAGAGAGTTAATCGGCCAAATTGGAGGAGGAAAAAAAAAGTATCAAGAATGAAGATAAGAGAAACAAACGAACAAATATAATAAAATGGGATAGGTTATAAAGTCTGCAGATTATTCTTGATTTTGAGAGGTTATCTTCTTGCTTTTTCTTTTCTCTCCCTCTTCCTGGTCGGTGACTCTGTACCCCGGGTTTTGCCCCTTTGCCACGCTCAGGTGGAGGTTTGCAGTTGATAAGTCTCTATGGCAATGTCATGTATTGTGCTTTAGTCTCGTTGGCAGTCTAGGCTATTAGCATTTATAGGCTCCGACAGTGAGAGAGTCCGTGTTCCTAGAGCCTTTCTCCTAGTCTTTCCTTCCTCAATTAGTAGCCTGATAATCCAGCTATGGGGTTGCTGCTGCCTCTGCCTGGATAGTAAGAGGCTCAAAGAGCTGGCAACTCCCCACTCTATTTCCACTCAGCACAGGGCTCTGGGTAAGGCTCAGTCAGTCAGAGCTGCTAGCATAATCAGGCGGGCTTTCCGGCCATTCAAAGACCTCTGGCTCTGCCACTCTGTCCGGTAACACAAGCGGGTGCCCACTTCCGGGGCGCTTGGAGGAAACTCTCACTCACTGGCTGCGCGCGCACACCAGGATATCTGGCCAGCAGTCTCACGCTCTGAGTGAAACCCCCAACCGCAGGGAAAAGTTGCAGCGTTGGAATTGAGTCTCGCTCCGTCCCCGTGCGCGGCTTTTGCAAGGCGCTGGGGCGGCCCGAGATTCCGCTTTGGCCCACACAAAGGCCCCTGACTCTGCTCCTCTATGCGATAACATGGCGCGCACTGCTGAGGCACTCGGAGGAATCGCTCACTCCTTATCTGCGCGCACAAACCAGGATATGAGGCCGGCCGCTTTCCCTCTGAGTGAAACACCCTCCGGCAAGGAAAATCTCCACCGTTGGAATTAGTTCTCACTCCCTCCCGTGCGTGGCTTTCCCAGGGCGCTGGGGCTGCCCAGAGACTCTGCCCTCGGCCCACAGAAAGGCCTCTGACCCTGCCTCTCCGTGGGGCAACACGGGCACTGACTCCCGGGGCCTAGGAAGAAATCTCTCGCCCACTAACTGCGCACCAGCCAGGAGACCGGGTAAAATGGCCGCGCCGCTTGTCTTTCTTTGTTTGGGTTTGGCGCGAGTGTTAGCTTGTATTGCCCGGGTTGCCACAGGATCAGATTTTCCTTGGCTTGGATCTCCGTGCCACAGCCTGGTTCGGCCGTTTGTTTTGCGGCCTGGATGTATTCACCCCCTTTGCCCGCCTCAGTTTCTATATTCACAGTTACCAGAGAAAGCCGCCCTGTTTAGGTTAGTGAGGAAGGCGGAGCATTTCTTACTCCCTATTTCCTTCGGGGTTTGGTTATATATTTAGCCAATTTTACACTCAATCATACCTTTGGGTGTATTGCGAAGCATCTGGAAGCTCCAAGTATAGGTTTTTCTGTTTCTGGTTGAAGATCTTGTTGAGTTTTGGGGGAGATTTATCGGTATCGCTTCCTACCCCGCCATTACTCTGACGTCATCCGACACTAGTTTTCTTCTCTTTATGTTATTTTAACTGTCATGTTCAGACTATAACAGTATACTCAACTATTATTAACTAGGTAATTGTATGACCCAGGAATCCTTTTTTAATAAAGAAAACAACATTTTTATTTCATTGGGACATTTAAATATTCTTTGTTTTTTAAAAAAGGCAGTTTTATGAGTACTCATAAATGTTTTCTAAAAAATAAAGTTTTCATATTTTGTTGCAATTTACAAGAGCATTTTTAGAAGAGTGTCTTTAGAGGAGATCCCAGTGACACATTTAGTAATGTTGCTCAACATGCTGCTCTTTAATTCCTTCATTCATTAAGTCTTTCTTGAGGACCCTCTACCTACCGAGCATGAATCTAATCTGGAGGGGAAGAGTGAGGTTGGTGTGATGGGAGTATTTGGCAAAGACTGTACTACAAGGAGCTATTCTTACTGCAAAAATAGACTATAAACAGGTATGCAAATGTTTAATATCATTCTGGATAGTGAGAATAAAAAGTTCTAGAAAGAAATTAAAGCAGGATAGAAGGAGAGAGAATGTTGGGATGAAGATTGTTTTTTGATGTGGAAGTAGCAAGGCCAGCAACTCAGAGATAAGGAAAATGAATTCCAGGACCTGAGTTAGAAATGAGTTAGGTATATTCCAGAAACAGCCAGAAGGCCAGCATGGCTGGAAGACTGGAAGTGAGGCAGAGTGGTAGGGGTGGAGCTCCCAGAGAGAAGTGGAGAACAGGTCTTCAGGATTTAGAAAGTCAGAGTTTATATTTTACTCCAAAGTAATGGTGAATTACTGGAAAACTTTAATTGAGCAATGTGTTATCAGATCTACATATTAAATTATTTTGGCTACAAAATAAAGGATAGAGTATTTAAGAGCCTAACTGGAAACTGGGAGACCAGGTAACAGATGACAAAGGTGGTCCAGATGAAAAATAATGTAGACTGGACTGGAGGAATAGTGGTGAGAAATCAGAAGGGCCAAATTCAGAAAATATTCAACAGGTAGAACTGAGAGAATTTGCTGATGTAGGGGGTGTGGTGAGCAGTGATTTTTTTTTTTTTTGTTTAGTTTAGTTTAGTTTAGTTTAGTTTTGTTTTGTTTTGTTTTCAGAGTCAACATACAGAGCAGATGAAATCCAGAGTAATAATTTTAACAAACTGAAGTATGGAATAAAACGTTTGCATTCTATCCTGAAAAACACAGCTATCCTTAAAAGCATTGGCATTTCAGTTGAATGACCTGTCAGATGATAAAAAGGAGTCATTAAATCCTTTATAAAGAATTCTTATTGGTGTCTAATATACTGCTCACAAAAATTAGGGGATCAGGGAATGTGTAGATACTCCAGTACGAAAGTACAAAAGGCTACATACCTTTTCTACAGTGCATTTTCACCAATGAAATACAAGTTGTTTTCGCATCCATTTACATAATCAAACAACTTTCTTTGACTTGTCGTTTGCCTTTCTCATATTCTTGTTTACTAAAAAAAATCAAACGCTTCTTTTTTGCTTCATATTCATTTTGAAATATCCCCTAATTTTTGTGAGCAATATAATTATTGTAAGTGGCTAATCAAGTGGGGGAGGAAGAAAAGAAAGGTTATAATTTTTATGATAGTCATTATTTTATAAACAGTGTAAATCATCTGGTTTCTAAATCACAAATGTTGAATATTTCTGTTTTTAGCTTTATTTTTTCTGACTTTCATTTTGTCCCTTGGCAACTGACAATTTTAATTACAATAAGAAAAAAAAAATTTGACAACTTAAAAAATTTACAAAACTGGCTATGTTAAGATGAAAGTACTCTTAGGATGCTAGCTATATTTTATTGGGTGCCGTCGGAAATGTAGACATGCGGGGAAAGAGTGCATATCAGAAACTGACAGCTTTAGGGGATAGCTTGAAAGGTAAAAGATATATGTTATTGTAAAATACGAAGTGTAAAGAACTCAGTCATTAAGCATATTGTCAATAGATTCTGACAGTAGGCATGCAGTGAAAGTTTTGTATTTCACACATAAGCACTATCACACCAGACAGATACACACATATCCACGAATTTTCTCACTGAGTCTGATGAATTAATTCAATTCTTCTACAGTCAACAAGACTAGGATTTAACGGTGTTTATTGTTGATTCCAATGGGACCATCTATCAGGAATATGGCTGATTTGTGACAAAGCACAGTGAGAGATGAATCAGTTGGTGATAGATAGATGAGAGATAGACAGATGGACAAATAGGCATTGAAACAATTGTGGCTAAACTGTTTTAGCTGCAAGGTGAAAATACCTAATATGCCATTGTGTTAAATTCCTAGTTTATTTTTTACATGGTAACTCTCACTTTGGTATACTTTGCTGAAGGGAAAGACCCTGCACAAATACGAACGGTAGTTAACTTCAGAGCAGGGGTTACTTGGAGACGAGATCTTGGAGTGTATTCACCACAACAGGAGACTGGCCTGAGGTTACTTGAAGGCAAGTGCCCAGGATTCTTGGAGGAATGCCATCAGGAACCAGATGTCCTTTATGATTGATAAGCTCTGAGACTCAGGCTCCTCTCGTGTCCTTGATCATGAAGGAACAGTAGACGTGCAGGGTTGGGGATGGTATGGTTGGGAAAAAGGCTTTTGTAGCGTTCTAGTTTTGTCTGCTGAGCTGTGGCTTTTGGAACTCAATAAATATGCAGTGGTGTAGTTTCTCAGGGCTGATTCCGCTTCTGAGTTTCAGCCCTCTGCTTGTGCTACTTTCATCTGACGTGTCTTATTCCTGCGAGTCCAAGCTGTAAAAGAAAAATTGTAACACTTTGCAATTTTTGAAATTGAAGACTAAACAAGAACTAATAAAACTGATCATTTGGAAGCACTCAAATTTTAACATTTGATTCTCATTAAATGTGTCAATGTAGAAATAGTCTAAAAATGAAGTATGATCAAACAACATTGGAAATAATGGCTTTACTAAAATAAAGCCTGAACTTTCTAACTTAAGCTAGGCTATCAGGCTCACTGGTGAGAATATGGAACTTATAGAACCAGGAGTTAGCAAGTAGGGACTGTGCATTATAATAATTTTATTTAGCATTCAATATCCTTATTCTACCGGGTAGAACAAAAGTAGGTCTATAGCCATAAATATTTGAACAGAAAGTTTATTCTTCAATTATTATTTATTAATTATTGTATTATTTTCCATTCAGACAACTATAAACCTACTTTTATCCAAACCTGTACCCAAAGCTTTTCCATATTCAAAATAAATTTTTTTTTGTTGTTTATTAAGCTTTTTTTATTAAGAACTAAGACAAACACAGTCTAGGTCTACACAGGATCAAGGTCATTAATATTACTATTGTTCACCTCCAAGTCTTGTCCCTGGAAGGTCTTTAGGAGTGAAAGCATGCACAGAGCTGTCGTCTTTTATGATGCCACTGCCTTCTTCAGGAAAACCTGCTGAAGGACCTGCCTGAGGCTTTTAAGGAAGTGTCACTCTTTTCAGAAACATGGCCATGGTGGTTTACTTGGGTTTTTCTTTCTTTTTTTGTTTTCATTATAGATTTGCTTATAAGCAAATGCACCATGGACAGTCCTCTCTATTGATGAAAACCTTTTGTTGTTGAGGTCCATGTTGTCAAACTTTTTAAGGAGCTTGTTGCAGTCTTCAAAAGCATCTGCCAACCCCTTCACTGTGACTTTTCTTGGGAGTTCTTCTTTTTCCTCTCCTGCAGTTCCCTTTCCTTTTGCTTCTTCTTCAGCTATGCAATCCTGTTCTTTCTGTTCCAGTTTGAAGTATTCTTCATTAATCAATTCCTTAGGAACCACCTCAAAGTGCTCCTCAGTGTTGTCCTCACTCACACCCAGGTTAAAGTTGTAGCCATCACAACCACAGCCTAGTTGATTTCTGCAACTTCCTCATCCTTGGAAAATCCTTTGAGGTTGTAGGCTACAACATCACCAGGTGATAGGAATTTTTCAGCTCCATTATACTCATGGGACCATTGTCATATATGTGGTCTATTGTTGAGAAAACGTTGTTATACAATCTAATCTATAGTGGAAGAAAGCTGATCAGTGATTGCTTGGAGAACCTGGTAAGAGTGGAGTTAGGCATGGGGAAGTGGAAAAATTTAAAATGTTCACTATCTTAGTTTTGATGATGTTTTCATGAGTGACTACATATTTCAAAACTTATTTCTATATTTTCAGTATGTGCAGTTTATTTTATGTCAATTATATCTTAATAAAGTTATTTTTAAAACTATAGTATTGATACATAAGAAAGTTGCTTGTTTTTGAAGAAAAATATTTATACTTAAGCTAAGGATCATAATAATATTCAAGAAATCTTAGCATTTTGTAACACATTCAGAAGGAAGACCACTTTTAAAAAATGATTTAAAATGACAAATGTCAGTGAGTGTTTTCACTCTGACAATATTCTCTTGTCTATCCCCAAGGACAAGTTTTGAATTACAGAGTTTATATGAGTGTTTCAAGGAGCTGATTTATGAGATATAGAACTGAAAAAACCCACCTTCCATACCTAGCCTTTTCCTCTGTTCATGTTGAATATCATATTTGGTCTACGTTTAGTTTTATTTTGGTTCCATATCTATCAAAACGCAAAATGGACTTTTACGATGAAAACTAACCTCTTTTATAATGAAATCCTCAGTTTACAATGAAATGTTACCTAAGTCCCAATTATGTATCATATAGTGTTAATAATAGTCACTTAAGATAGTACTCACCTCCAGGAATAATGGAATTCTGCTTTAAAAAACATGTTTATTTAATGTTCCTCAACCGCACTATGCTTCAGTGTGAAGAAGCTATTTTATTTAGTATGAATATAGACCTCTTCTGGTCATAACCTCAGTAATATCATTTATCTTTCCTTTTATTTTAACAATTTTTTAAAAAGTATTTTATTTTTTTGTATGGCTAATGTTCTTTGTCATCTGAGTATTGCACTATGTCATCCAAATTCAGTTCTAATCAAAAGCTGTCATACTAGCTAGTGGAATATGTTCTGAAAGGAGCCACAGTACATAGGCTACTATTTAGCTGTAGTTACCTTTTGTATTGTAAGAACCTGCTTTGTAAATGCTTGTTCCCAGCATTTACTATTTTCAGACAGAAGCTCAGTGGGAGTTTCAAGTCTTCTAATACTTTGTTATCCAACTGAGAAGCTGTGAGGCTGTGTGATGCAGGTGGGATTAAATATCCAAATCCTGTCTGTGAGGAAGTGTGTTTCTTCCAGGCATTAAAAAAAGTCACTTGATAACTACTTAAGAACTCTTGCTACCCCCAGGTACCTTGCCATTTAGTAACTTACTCAGAAGAGATGAAATGTAGCCTAAAGGCTGGAAGCATAAATTTAAGGGCATAGCTAAATTCAGGGACACATGACTTCTGCAGTCACAACACAGTGCCCTGTACTTAGAAGCATTCTGTATTTAGTTCAATGCTCTGTTGGCGCCTCTTGAAGCTCAATAGTTTTAGAACAAGGGGTCCCACATTTTTGTTTTGCACTGGGTCTCACAAATTAGGGAGGCAGTCCTACCTATATTTCAGACAGACTCTTTTTAAACTGCGCTGTGTGACTTTTTAAGAACCTGTTTTCTCATCCATAAAATGAAGATAATTATTGTACCTACTTCCCAGGATCGTTCTTAGGAGTATATGAAAAGGATTTAGCTTAACGTCTGTCACATGTTAAGTACTGAATGAATATTGACTATAATCGTTGTTGTTTCGAATCATCTGGTTTGTTACTATCTGCTGTTTTAAAATGTTTATAAAATAGAAAATCTTACCTTGAAGATGTGTATTACATTGTGCAATATATATTGCTGTTACCTTTTAATATATAAATACATATATATATTTAAATTTAAAATGGATTATACATATTAGTAATTTGCATGACACTCCTGTGACTTTCCTCAGAATTAAGACCAACATATTGAATTTTATTGTATCCTATATTTCAGAACAATTGATGCCCCCAAAATCTTAATTTTCCCCTCAGTTTGACTAAATTTTTGACAGGCTTCTGACTCAAGATCCCTGACCTCTCATTTCATAGAGCATTCACTTTAGAACATGTGGAATTCCAAGGGATGGAAGTTGGGGGCTAGGTGAGAAAGGTAAAGGGATTAAACAAAGAACCCCCCCCCCCCAGACACAGACAACATTATGGGGGAGGTAGAAGAGGGTGATAAATGCTGATGGAAGGAGACTTGACTTGGGGTCAACACACAATACAATATACAGATAATGTGTTATAGAATTGTACACCTGAAACCTACATAATTTTATTAACCAGTGTTACCTCAATAAATTCAATTAAAAAAAAGTAAAAGGAAACTTGCAATCCTAAATTCTAAATTCTGTCTCTGCCCCATTGAGATAGAATTCATCTCCAAGACTGCCAATTTTACAACTCAAGAATGTAATCTGAGAGCCATGTCTTTGAAATGTAAACATCAAGGAACACAGTGCTTCTATCTCACAGTCCTGGTTGGAAGATCGGAGCCTAACTTCAGTAAGCAACAATTAAAAAACGCAGATGGCGTAATCACATTGACTAACTCTCCTCCTGACATCCTTCAGCGTGTCTTTTTTATTTATTAATCCCAGCAATTAAAGGCCCTCTGGTTTTTGTTTTAGTGGAGTTTTCAGTCTTTCTCCCCTATTACAATAGCCTTAAATAAATTCTTCCATGTCTATTTAATTTAGCCCAGTGCATTCTTTTTTTACACTAAGAACACTTTCACGTAAGCTTTATGATATACTGTTTGAAAGTGTGACTAGAGAACCAAGATATATGGTGTCAGATCCTGGCCACCCTGTTTATCATCTAGCATGTCCACTTGTACTTGGGCAAGTTACCTAAGTCTCTGTTTCCTCATTCATGTATTAGAAATATTAATAGTACTTACCTTACAAAGTTATTGTGAGAAGTAAGTGAGATGTTTATTTATATTTAAGCTTAACTAAATAAATGTTAACTCTAAAAATATCTCAATAGATGCTTGCTATTAATATTAGTCACAGCATTATGAAAAAGGCATTATTTGGTCTCAGCTTATAAACCAGGCCCTTGTCATCAATTTTTCTGACTATTGGACTAGTTTCTGGTTTCCTTTTCAAGTCCACAGTCTGCTCACCCCCTCATTCTGCAGTGCAGAACCTTTATAAAATGCAGCATCCATTACTTTTCCCACCGTAGTACCCCTCCATGCTTCCCCATTATTTTGAGAATAAAGTTCAAATTCCACCGAATGGCATTCAAAGAGCATGCAGATCTAGTTCTGGCCACTTCTCCAGCTTCATATCTTGTGATTTTGTCACTCATATCTCTCTCATTGTACCCTGCCTCTTACAAATCAGGACTTTTGCTGGGTCCTGCTTGCATTGCTCAGTCTACTCTGTGGCTCACACTACTCTTTTTGCTGGAAAATTCTTTACTTAACATTTCTCCCTTCCACACAACCCTTCTAAAAGCTCACCATTGTTAAGAGCTTGGTTTTCCTCTTTTCATTGCATTTATAAACATTCATACACAAAAACACTCTCAGTATATGTTTTCACACAAAAGTGTCATCATTCTGTATGTACAATTCTGAAACTTGCTCCTTTAAAACAGTATTTCACAAGTGGTCTCATTTACTCCCACAAGGACCCTATGAAATACGAAAGGTTATTTGCTCCAATTTTCCAGCCACAAAAACAGGTTCAGAGAAGTTAGCTCTATTGCTTAGGTTCAGAGGGATAGTAAAGGCAACATAGCTGCCAGAGCACTTGATCTCAACAGAATAGTAGGGAAGTAGGCTCAATAAACAAGAATTAGGCTATGAGTTGAAGAAGCAGGAGAGGGTTAAGAAACCAAAGCTGTTGATCAGAATATCAGGATGATAAGCTGGAATAATGTAGTGAGAGAGGTGAGAGATTGGGAAGGGTCATCAGGAAAAGACCAGAATTTGACGTGTTAGCAGTAAAAGAGTTTGGGACCTAGGTGGCTTAAAGGAAAGGGCTACTGGAGATAGATGCTGAGAACAAGAAACTTTGAAAGCTTAAACCTCCCTTCGCAGAGAAGGTGGTAGATGCAGGAATGATGGAGTTGTTTTTACAGCTGACACTCCTGTCTGGTTTTATGGAACTGTGTGTGTTTGTTTCTTTGTTTAAGAAATTGGGAGGCATGGTAGGAAAGGTATAGTTTTGTTCTCTAGGTGACCAACTGTCCTGATTTTTCCTTTTCCCATGGCATGAGACTTTCAGTGCTAAAACTGGAAAGTTCCAAGCAAACAAGAAAAAACTTGTCACTTTGCTTGAAAATCACCTTTGGAAACAATTCCTCCAACCCTTTTATCTCCATATTTTAGTCCTATTTTAATTCTGCTCAGCTCTGATGGCCCACCTCAAATGCCACATTATTTTTTTAAGTGAGAGGAGGGAGATAGAGAGACTCCCGCATGTGCATCAACCAGGATCTGCCTGGCAGTCTGAGGCCGATGCTTGAATCAATTGAGCAATCCTCAGCACCCGGGGCCTCTGCTAGAACCAATCCAGCCACTGGCTGTGAGAAGAAGAGAGAGAAGGTGGAGAGGGAAGGGAAGAGAAGCAAACGGTCACTTCTCATATGTGCTCTGACTGGGGATTGAACCTGGGAGATCTGCACGCTAGGCTGATGCTCTATCCACGAAGCAACAGGCCAAGGCCTACATTTTTCATGAACTCTAATACCATCTCAAATTTTAATTATAACTACTTTTCTTTGTTTTTACTAAATATTTAGAATTTGTATCATTTTATCTAGAATCACATTTACTTGTGACATGTGTGTCTCCTCTTAATTTTATTTGATTGGTATGAGATACAGATGCAATTATTTTACATATAAAAATTATCCCAATAATTTTATTATTAAATAATAATCCCAATTATTATTTAATAATTATCAAACAGTTATCCCAATACCACATATGGAATAACGCATCTCTCCACTGAACTGATCTGCTCCTTTCATCACAGGTTGAGTTTCCATATGTGTACAACTATCTTTCTAGGCTGTCTCTTAGAACTTGCACTCCTTAGGGAGACAACATTATCTTACTAATTTTGAGTTACCATCACCACCACCACCAACGCCAAACTTATACCTTCTACTTGGTAGATGCTTAAGAAGTATTTACTGAACTTAATTAAAACAAGCCTATTATTGTTTTAAGCCCTTTTGACTTATAGTACCTTAGATCTAATAAGAGGATTTATGGCAAATTTATATTTGCTAGCTCTGAAAGGACTTATCAGTTAGATTTGCTTGTATCAGAAATCCAAAGGAACTTGCTTAATCTTTTCATAATTGTTTACTTGAATTAGATTTCAAGTATAGCATTAGATTAAGATCTAGAACAGAGAACATGCCATTTGAATAACAGCAACAAAAATTCTCATTTGAGAACTAACATAAAGATTAAAAAATGGTTTTCAAAATTTATTTGAAAACATGGAGATGCTTTATGAAACAAAATATTAAGTCTGTTAACATCTTGATGGAAATAAAACCATGCAGTAGCAAAGTAAACAGGTTGTTATGGAAAATCATATACATTATTATCAAGTTGCTAGCTATTGTTTTTGGTGGTGCGCTTATAAGTATTTATTACACTATTTTAAATAACTGATTTAATAATAACCAGAACATAGGCCATGCAGAGACTCATTATGAGAACACATTTTAAACAATTGGTTATGACTAATCCAATTTTGTGCAATTGAATTAAAAATTATAAAAACATGATGAAGTTATCAATAATGAAAATATATACTTTCTATAGTGGCATATTAAATATCAGCTCACTTTAACACATATATATGGAACATGTACTGTAAATGAGGACTCAGATTTTTTGAGACAGTAATTATTTTGAGGTCACTGAAAGCCTTTTATTTTTTAAAAATAAAATTACTATCTTAAAAATAGAATGAGTAATATAAATTACTTAATTTAAAATACTGCTCCTTGCCTGACCTGTGGTGGCACAGTGGATAAAGTGTCGACCTGGAATGCTGAGGTCGCTGGTTCAAAACCCTGGGATTACCTGGTCAAGGCACATATGAGAGTTGATGCTTCCTGCTCCTCCTCTCTTCTCTCTTCTCTCTCTCTCTCTCTCTCTCTCTCTCCTCTCTCCTCTCTAAAATAAATAAATAAAGTCTTAAAAAAAAATAAGAAAAAAAAAGAATTAAGAACAGTTAAAAAAAAATACTGCTCCTTGTGCTTTTGACCATGCACCTCATTAATTGAAAAGTCTCAAAAATACAAGATCGATGTAGAAATATTTATTTATATTCATATATATCTTTCACTATTGTTGGCTATTTTAAAGAGAAATACACATTGAGTTCAAGATTAGCTGTTAATGACAGTGAATGTAAATCTTTATCTGAGTACTTATCTTTTGAATGTCTACTTTAGCCCTTTCTTGTTTCATCTGCATGTTATCTTCATACTAACTTATAATATGGCTGACAAATAACTTGTACTAGAATAGAAGTAGGAGAAATTTCAGCCCTGTCATTTTTATAAAATTTCCTTATGTACAAATTGTAGGTCTTTGTTCAAACAGTAATTCCCTTCCATTTAGCAAGGGATATTTTAGTTAACACAGAAGAACATACTCTGGACTTCCATTTAACCGGTTGTGTGGAAGAAATCAGCTGGAGGTGAAGAAACGCCTGAGGGTACTCTCAAGGACTCTAAGCAATGGAACTTTCCCATGCATACCGGTACAAGTATTTCTGCAATACTTCTGAAAAATCGATTTAAAAGTTCAATAACAATTACAAAGATCTTCGGAATCCTACTTCTGAGAATTTATGTTAAGTGAACTGTCAGTAAAACACAAAAGATTTTCATTTAAAAACAAAAATTCAAAGTAATTAAAATTTTCAACTGAAAAATGTGTAAACAATTTGTATTAACTCACACACTAGAATAATTGGCAGCCATTAACATAGTATTTCTAAAATATTTCATGACATGAGAAATGCTTATAGGCCCTGGCTGGTTGGCTCAGTGGTAGAGCGTCGGCCTGGCGTGCAGAAGTCCCGGGTTCGATTCCCGGCCAGGGCACACAGGAGAAGCGCCCATCTGCTTCTCCACCCCTCCGCCTCTCCTTCCTCTCTGTCTCTCTCTTCCCCTCCCGCAGCGAGGCTCCCTTGGAGCAAAGATGGCCCGGGCACTGGGGATGGCTCCTTGGCCTCTGCCCCAGGTGCTAGAGCAGTGTTTCCCAACCTTTTTTGTGCCATGCCCCACCTTAACCTTTCTAAAATTTTTATGTCCCCCCCTATGTAACATACATAATTTTTAACATTAAAAAATTGATTTGTTGGCCTGACCTGTGGTGGTGCAGTGGATAAAGCATCGACCTGGAAATGCTGAGGTCGCTGGTTCGAAACCCTGGGCTTGCCTGGTCAAGGCACATATGGGAGTTGATGCTTCCAGCTCCTCCCCCCTTCTCTCTCTCTGTTTCTCTACCTCTCTCTCTCCTCTCTAAAAATGAATAAATAAAATTAAAAAATATATATATCTATAAAAAAGAAGCATCAATTTTCAAAAAAAATTGATTTGTTCATTTAATAAACATAAATGATAGGTTCTAGGAAGAAATCACTATGAAATTATTAACAAACACAGTAAGTAAAATTTCAAAACATATAATGAAAAACAGAAATTTAAATTCCAAATAATTTTAATACAGATTTTTCTATATTAATTTATTATTTTAATTTAGTGTGATCCTTGCCCTTGATGCTTGCTGCACAGAGATTTTATATTAGGTTCCAATTTGGTTAGCTTTAGTCTCAAGTCTCCACGTTGTGTTATATCCAGCCAATTTCTTTTTTTTACCAGTAAATCATTTACAGCACTAAATCCACATTCAGCTAAAAATGAAGATAGAAACAGTAGCAATAGTTTTCTTGCACATTTGGTTGAATTTGGGTATTTGATTTCTGTTTCCTCACAAAGCCATGTCATCGCTCCTTTGATATTAAATAAAGCTTTAACTGACTCATCATTTTGCAATTCTGTGAGTTCTTCTTGATACTGCATATTTGATATATCAGACAAATCCACTAACATTGGCTGCATCATCCATGTTGGGAAATCAATTTGTTTTAAATCAGAAAATCTTTCTTTTAAATCAGCCAATAGAATATTCAAATGATTGACAATAACAGGTAAAGCGGTATCAGTTACTTCACATTTTTGGAGCCAATGAAACTGTTTAAAGCTTTTGTTGTTAATATATTTCTGACCTAACTCAATATTGGTAATGAAACCAAATATCTTTGCTTTTGCATCAACAAGAGTTTTATTTGTTCCTTGAAGTTGCTTATTTAATATATTTAGTTTTTCAAAGATATCGGCTAAATAACTCACAAATGCTTTACCATCTATTGTTAACAGATACTTCATTTCAGGTTTGTCGCTTAAAAAATCACAAAGAGTATCAAACAGTTCCATAAATCTTTTCAAACAGTTTCCTTTAGATAGCCATCTTACTTCAGTATGAAGTAAAAGTCTCACATGGTCTTCATTTTGTTCTTCACAAAATAGCTTGAAAAGACACTCACATTTGGCACTAGCTTTAATAGCATTAACACACTTTATTACTGTATGTAATATTTCATTCAGAACAGGTGAGATGTTTTTAGCTACCAAGTTTTCCCTATGAATAACACAATGCACAAGAATCATTTCTGGATTCGCATCTTTCATCAATTTTAAGCAGCCATTTCTCTTGCCCATCATATTGGGAGCACCATCTGCAGCACAAGATGTTATATTTTTCATTGGTATATCATTGACATCTAAGTAGTTTTTTTAGCTTATTATATATATCTTTGGAGGTAGTGGTGCTTTCTAATCTTTTACAGAACAACATTTCTTCAGCAAAATGTCCTTTATCAATATATCTTACGTAAGTTATCAATACTGCCTCACTGTCTCTCAAAGTTGATTCATCCATTTGCAAGGAGAATTTTGTGTTTTCAGCTTTTCAATAAGTTGTTTTTCAATATCCTCACTCATTTCGTCTATTCTTCTGCTAACAGTATTGTCACTGAGTCGCATAGCTTTTACATCTTTGTCATCTTTTTCAAGAACCGTTTTAAGAAATGCTGATATTGACGGTTTTATTAAATTCTCTCCTATAGTGTGATTTTCTCCAGTTTTAGTGATGAATAAAGAAATTTGATAACTAGCCTCAAGAACACGATTATTAGTTGAAGTATGAGCAGTAAATAGAGACTTTAATGTTCTTTTATCAAAATTTTTCTTTAAAGTTTTAAAGTAACTCAAATCTGAATTAATATGAGCACTATGTTTCGCCTTCAAATGCGCCTCAAGACGACCTCGTTTCATTGATTCATTGGTCAAGCATTGCTGGCATAAAAGACAAAAAGGAATCCACTCATCGTGAACAGCGGGTATGAACCCAAATTTTAAATATTCCTCCGAATATTGACGAGTTTTTTTCTTGCTTGCACTACTCATTTTACTATGGGCTATAAGAAATAAAAATAAGATCAATTAAAAACTAATATTAAAATATGTGTTAAAATATATTCAATGTGACATAGAGTAAACGTATACTAAAAATTCATATTTATTTAAATGTATATAACACATTTACTACACTACCACCGCAAATCAAAAGGTATCTATATTTTTTCCACTTGACAAAGTTTTCTGGAAAGTTATGCTTCTAAAATTAAAATTGTCATGCATGCACTATTATAGCCCCAATAATACTTATAAAATATTAGTGCTTTCTAGCCCCGATGCAAGAAGTACTTAATAAAGAGTTTAATATTGATAAAAATAAAATCAAATACTTACCAATTATATCTATACAATATATATATGTTTATTTATTAAATCAACGAGCTTTTACAACAGTTTTGACTGACACTTATTTCAAATTAACACCAACTGAATGATGTGAAACACTACAGAAGTTGCGATGGGCCAATTAGGTGAGAATAACTGCGTTGTTGAGCAAGTTTTTAAAATGTCCGGGGTTCCCCGCGGCAGACGACACGCTCCGCGGTGAACCCAGTATGAAGTTTACTTGACGACGCCAATCACCCAGTTGATATTTTGGTCTTGTCAAACGAAATTATACTTAATAAATATTTACTGCAATTATTTAAGAATTGCATTTTTTGTTAAATTTGGCACCGATATCTAGCATTGCATTTAAATGGCCTGGGGCAAAAGAGTTAAAGTCGTGTCAAGTCCATTTTCAAATTGCCCCCCTTAACTATAGAATTGCCCCCCTGTGGGGCGTGGGCCCCACGTTGGGAAACACCGTGCTAGAGTGACTCTGGTCGCAACAGAGCGATGCCCCGGAGGGGCAGAGCGTCGCTCCCTGGTGGGCAGAGCGTCGCTCCCTGGTGGGTGTGCCGGGTGGATCCCGGTCGGGCGCATGCGGGAGTCTGTCTGACTGTCTCTCCCTGTTTCCAGCTTCAGATAAATAAATTTAAAAAAAATGCTTATAATAGTAAGTAAAAACATCAGGGTGCAAAACAGTATATAAAAGAGAAAATATAAATGTAGGTGAAATTGTCAGTACATTTTCTTTTTTCCTTTGTTCTGTCCTTTAAATTGCAAATTCTCAACAATAAAGTATTATATTTATAATAATAAAGTTTTCTTATAAAGTTATTTTAAAAATCAACCCTTATAATACTGCCACCCAGAGATAACCATTATGGAAATTTTAGTCTCTTCCAGTATTTTTTCTGTGCATGTTAATATAGTTGATATCATACTACATATACAATTATCCTGTTTTTTAATGTTCTCATTAGAGAAAAAGCACACAATCTGTATATGATTGTGCTTAAGAGGTCTTTGAGTTGAATAGATATGGGCTTAAGTCTTAATTTTGCCACTGACTGGCAAAATCATATATAATTGTGTTTGTGTTTAACTACACTTAACAAAAATCTCAATTAACTTAACCAAACGGAGTTATGAGACTTAGGCAAGCATGGCCTGGTGAAGTCCTCCAGTGTCACATCAAGGTCCAGGCTTTTCCCAGCTTCCTTTTACTACTCCTAACTTGTGGTTTTCAGCCTCGGTTACAAGATGACTGCCTCACCTACAAGCTTCACATGCTCAGCTGAGAGCAAAAGATGGGAAAGATGAAGGCCAAAGGTTGAAAACGCTCATTCCAGTTGAGACTTCCGTGAGAGTGGCAATTTTTACTTAAGTTGCACTGGCCATAATTAGGTCCATGGCCAGCCTCAATTTTGTTAGTCTGATGGTTGAGTATTTTCAGTTGAGCACATTGCAACCCCCACAAAAAACTGGAGTTCTGTTAGTAAAAAAGACAGGAGAATAGACTTTAGGTGAGCAAGCAGCAGAGAATATACCATAGCTGCATAACCATCAGCAAAGCAATTAACCTTGCTAATATTCAGTTTTTTCACACTTGAAATGGGATCAAGAAACTATCTCTTAGGGTGGTTGTGAGAACTGGAGGCATGTAAAATGATTGGCATACATAAGCATTCAAGAAATTTCAGCTTTTATTCCAACTTATAACTGTAATAGTCTATTCAGTGGTAGTCAACCTGGTTCCTACCACCCACTAGTGGGCATTCCAGCTTTCATGGTGGGTGGTAACAGAGCAACCAAAGTATAAATGAAAAGATAGATTTAACTATAGTAAGATGTTTTATAAAGATTTATTCTGCCAAACTTAGCGAAAACCCAACATAAAGTACCTGGTAAGTAATTATTATTATATGCTTTAACTTGCTGTAACTCTGCTTTATAAATTTTATAAAGTAAAGTTACTTCCCTACTTTATAAATCACCATTACTGTAAAACTGGTGGGCATTTAGAAAATTTTACTACTAACAGAGATACAAAAGTGGGTGGTAGGTATAAAAAGGTTGACTCCACCTGGTCTGTATGGATGTGCCTCAATTCCATTGGCAATGTTAAATTATTTTAGTTATTTTATATCTCTATAGCTCTTCCACTTAATAATTATTTTTATTTAAATTAGTGTTGCCATGAAAAACTTGTGCACAATTTTTTCTTTAGTTTGTATTATATCCTTAAGAAAATTTCATAGAAATTAAATTAATGGATCAAAAACATTGAATAATTTTGACACTTGATTCATCTTACTGGTTTTCTCTCCAAAATGCTTTTTACAAATTTATTTCCACAACAATTCTCATTTTAAAGTGTCAACTCACATTCTATTGTGCCATGTCCTGGCCTGGCCCATAAAATTTCCTCACATGTTGCTCTCCATGTTCATTTTCCCTTTTGGCTGCTGAGATAAGAGCAATGATGGAAACTTTAGAAGCCACATATTTAATGTGAGAACTCTCCTTCATCTGGTCCCTGGATATCTCCCGGAGGCCTCCTTCAGCTGGTGCCTGAACTCATGCCTCTGTCTTCCCTTGCAGGGACATTGCATAAGCAGACAATTAACTTCTATTACAACAGTTCAGTTCTTCACTCAAGGCCCATGGATCTCTAAGGTGGCCATAGATAGAATTTAGTGGGTCTGTGAACTTAGAATGGGAAAATTATTATTTTTACTAATGTGTTTACTCCAATGAGGCATTTTCTTCTATTAGAAATATAGGCAACAAATCAGTAATATTAGCAATACTTGTGACAGGTATTTTTTTGTATCACACTACAATTGTAGCAGTACCTGAAATTAGTTCATACTCATCAAGACTTTGAAATTATGGTAGTAAGTAAACTTTGTGCTATATTTTGTAATTTAATGGTTTTATAAAGAAGCACCTTTATTATTATGAGTTTTTTTAATATTTTATGGCTGCATTTGAATATAATTGGTTTCTTTTAAAATCTTTGAAATTTTAGCCCTGGCCGGTTGGCTCAGCGGTAGAGCGTCGGCCTAGCGTGCGGAGGACCCGGGTTCGATTCCCGGCCAGGGCACACAGGAGAAGCGCCCATTTGCTTCTCCACCCCTCCGCCGCGCTTTCCTCTCTGTCTCTCTCGTCCCCTCCCGCAGCCAAGGCTCCATTGGAGCAAGGATGGCCCGGGCGCTGGGGATGGCTCTGTGGCCTCTGCCCCAGGCGCTAGAGTGGCTCTGGTCGCAACATGGCGACGCCCAGGATGGGCAGAGCATCGCCCCCTGGTGGGCAGAGCGTCGCCCCTGGTGGGCGTGCCGGGTGGATCCCGGTCGGGCGCATGCGGGAGTCTGTCTGACTGTCTCTCCCTGTTTCCAGCTTCAGAAAAATGAAAAAAAAAAAAAAAAATTTAAAATCTTTGAAATTTTATTTTATGCATTTGAAAGCATTATTCAGTCACCAGATTACTAATGTGGTCCTAGTACGAGAATGTCTGTTTATACTATGGTTAAGCCATTTTATGTTTTTTGGTCTTTTTTTATATCTTTTAACGTTACTGCGACTTATATAAGTAATGAATGTTGTTGTTGGGTTTTGGGTGTTGTAAAGTTAAAGCTGACATCATTACAATATATGTATTTCATATATAAATTCTATGAGATGATCACTTTTGTTGCAAATGCCTTGTCTTTTAATTGTATGATGTTTGATGTATAATATCAAATGTGGTCAAATCTATCAATCTATTTTTTGTGTGTGATTTTTATATTACTTTCTCATTTGAGAAATCCTTCCTCAACCAAGAATTGGTTACAAAGTGCTAAGATTTCTCAACTAAGAGGTTGTGCCATTCACACTGTAGTCCACACAAATATAGTCCCTGAGTTGTGCATGAGCAACGATCTCCAGCAACCTCAGTTTGTTCAATAATTTGTAAGTTTTACACACATTTAATTTCTTTACCCATTTAAAGTCTATTTCATTCTTTGTTGTATAATAGATAAAAAGGAGGGATAACCGTTTTATCACCAACATTTGAGTAAATAATTCTATTTCCTTGAGAATATATTAAGTCTTCAAAATATTTGGGTCTGTTTTTGAATCATTTCATCTTGTACCATACCATCTTTTTTAATGTTATTTTTATACTACAGTTTAATAACTGGTCAGGCGAGTTTTTATTACTCATTATTTTTAAGTTTTGACATTCTGAAAAAATATTCTTGCCAATTGCACTCTCAGCAGAATGGAACTGTGTGACAATCTCAGAAAAAACCTGTATTGTCAAACCAAGCATTCAAGATTGTTTTGTATATTTGGCCCTGCCAGAAGTATTGTATTTATACTTTATCCAAAAATTTGAGTGACCTCATGTCAGCATTTTTTTTATATTTACACTTAGACTTAGTGTGATAAGAAGAACTTTGGAATAACAGTCAGAAATCCTCAACTTGAAACCATCTTCTTCTTTCCAGGTACATAACCTTAGACAGGTTGCTTATTGTCTTAGAGTCTTAGTTTCTTCATGGTTAAACCTGAGTATAATATCTATTCTATCTATTAAATGGGGCTGCTGTGAAGAATGAGATATTTAAAAACTGCATCTCTTTAAAAACTACAATGTTTCACAAACAACAAATTAATATTTAATTAACATTACTATTTTATTGGAGCTGTAAAGGTATTTATTGTTGTCACATTGTATCACCACATTATCTAGAGCAGAATTTGATACAAGACAGAAATGTCTTGGATATTTTCCAAGATTCAGTTTTCCTGGAGAAGCCAAAAAGATCTCATTATAAGTTAGTCTCATGACATGGACTCTGAGAATGGTATTAGACATAGGTTACAACTTATATATTTTCCATTGTTTGAATAGGGTAATTGGAGGAAAAAATTAATAACCTGACCTGACATGACTCAAAGTTAAAATTGGGAGAAGGAACCTAAAAGTAAGTTATACAAAGAAAATGAGAGCTTGGTTTTAGTTGTGGAAAAGAGAAAACTTTTAGAATAAGGGTCAAAATTCCAAATGGTTGAGTTGTCAAATTTATATGTGTCAAAATCCCATGTTGCAAGGAGTTTGAGGGCAAGGTAAAACATAGTGGTGATATATTCAGTACCACTTATTGTAGAGCTGCATTTTCTTTGCAGAACAAACACATTCCTTGGAGACACTGTATATACCACACTATGTCTTTCAAAGTTATATGTACAAATTGTGATTGATATGTTTCCACACTAAATTTACCATTATGTGTGTATAGTCTTCTGTTGTAGAAAAAATTTCCATAAGCATCAACAGGAGGAGTGCCTTTTCCTACAAAATGATGCCTAATACTGTAAATATGTTTACAAAAAATTGAGATGCGTTCTTTAAACAGACTCTACATGCAGTCTTCTGTTGCTCTTTTACAAATAAGAAATATTTTGACCAATTATGAGGGGAAATAGTGAGGGAACTGGTAATTTATGGATTCCTACTATGTGTCACCCACACACAAGTAGTATGTTATAATCATAGCATTAAATGCTTCCACACATAATAGCTTTCCGAGTTGATTTCTAAGTTTACTAATGTTAGCTTTATAAAGCAGAGACCGTTTTCCATAGTGTACAGAATCTAGAGTCAGCAAAACTAGTTTTTGAAAATAATTCTAGCTCTTCTATACTGTAAATATTTCTGACCTTTCCAAATTTAAGCTTGATTTTTTACTTTAGAATGGGAACAATGCTACTACTGCTATCGGTACAGTGGGCAGAGGAAAGGGGGAATGGAATGTACTCGATCTGAAGTACGCAGCACACTTTATCAGTGCAATAAAAGCCAATGATGAGACAGTCTCCGTACCCCTCAGCTGAGCTGTAATGAGCACATGAATATTTCTTCCATCAAACAAGGCAGATGGCTTACCTTTAGCAATCAATGCAAACATTTCAGAAAGGATGATGTTAAAACAAATATTCTGCATGTTTCTTATATGAACTTTTTGACTTATGGAGCCTTTTTTTTTATCTCATGTGTCAAGCAAGTGAGTAGTAGCTCCTTGGAGGTAGTGTAGAATAATGTTTGTGATAACATCTCTAAGAGAAGCAAAGCTGTTTATCTGCTTCTGATGCAGAACTGTTACATGTCATTGCTTTTTGTATTTCTAAATGTTGATTATTTTTTTCCTGGGAATTATTAATAAAAATATCTAGTGACTCGTTTTAAGTTTCATCACTTTGGTTGTTTGAAATTGCTAAGATTGTGTTCCAGAAATGTTTAAATCATTAATTAAAAACAACAATGGTGTTGTAACCATCCCTAAGAACTGCAATTGTAGTATATATATCCAAATGTTCTTTTTGATAACACAGATTGTCTACAGGTGTACTTCATGTACTCTGAACAACTGTCTCACATGCATGCTTCTCATCTATCTCATTCCCCAAAAGCAGAAAAGAAATTTTTTTTAATTTAAAATTCCTCCCACCAGGACATTGCTTCTATTATATTATCTTCATAATGAGCAACTAACTTAACTTTTTTGTTGTTGTTGAATCAAGGTTGAAAGAACATGAATTTAATTTTTTTAAAGATTACATATATCACACATTTTGCTGCATTTAAAGAAAACATAAAAGAAAGAAACCTCGCGGTGATTCTGACCAATCTGCTTCAACTCTCTTATCTTTCCCTTTCTTTTTATGTACATCATTGCAAACAAGTAGTTGAAATTCAGAGAAAAGTGAAAGATGAGCACCAGTGGGGTCTCCCTGGGGACATCTGCTCTGTGAGCGGGGCAGAGCGGGATGTATCCATGAGAAACCACCACCTTACGTTTCTCAGGTATCCTGAGATATCCTTGCTTGTAAGGACATTCTAAAAACTCACAGATAATCTTATTTGAAACTCTACTTTCTAATCAGACTCCCGGAATCAGGGTCACATGTTTACTGTTCTTTGTCTACAAGTTTATAGTGCTCAAATTTTACCATATAAGGAAACCCATTACTTCCTCGTTTGGCATTTTCTTATGATCATACATTACTTTCGGCTTTCCAAAGTGCTTTTACAAGAAAGTAGAAAGTAACTGTTTCCCTGAGAGAGTAACATTGTCATATGTATCCAGCTTAGGCATTAAGGAAGTTAAAATAAAAAATAATTCAAAATAATTTTGAAATGTTCAAAGTCTGTTTGATAGTATCGGGTGAACATGACATTATGACTGGTTCATCTTTTCACTCCTCAATAAATGCAGTATGTTCACACAATACGTCATAATTTGCTGTCTAATTTTACTTGAAACCTTTCCAAAATCTTGATTATCTGGGCTAGTGAGGATCTGAAATAGAATGATTGGGCTCACTTTATAAATCACTCTCAATGACAACACTTTGGCACTTTGAGTAATGGTCTTAACTTTCCTCTTGAACGGTTTAACATTTACAAGAGCAAGTAGCATGAGTGTCTTATTGAAGCATCTCTTTTTTTATAATTTAAAAAGTATTATTTAAACCAATGAAATAACTGAAAGAAAATAAAAAATAGTAACAGTAATTTATTAAGCATTCCTATTTTTAAATCCCTTTCAAGGCACATAACATACCTTAGGTAATTTCACTCTCAGAACAACTCTATGGGAAAGGTCAACTATTATGCCCACTTTATAGATGAGGAAATTGAGGCACAATATACATTTTATCCATAAGTAGAGCCAATTTGCTCAAGGTCAGATGGCAAAATATGGCACTTGTTTTGACTAAAAAGCCTATTTAATAAGTGGAACTTTCATTTTTGAAAATAATAAACTTTATTTCAAGTAGTAAAATGCCTTAAAGAACATATGGCAATTCAGAACTCTCTTATGCATACTATAGATTTGGAGTACTGTTTGTGCAATTCAAAGGACTAAAAGTATTATCTTAGACAAATCATCTTAATTGCTTATAACTTTGGTTTTCAATCTGTCATATCGTCAATATTAATATCGATATATGCAAATTAAAGTGAACTAATAAACATGTAAGGACCTAATAGCAGCAGACTTATGTTAGGTTCTTCATAAATATTATTTTAATTTTCTCCTTTCTGCAGATCCAATACCCAAATTATATAATTTGGTTTTCACATTGCACTGAAAATTCACATCTAATTTGTTATAATTTTTTATTTAAGAATCCTTGCTCTTAAATTTGTCATGCTTCAATACCTCATTTTATAACTAAACCCCATTTTATAATTTAGCTTCATGTGCCTATATTCTACTCCAAATCTCTCCTTAATAGTATAGCTTCTGTCAGATGCAACAGTTCAAATTTCTAACAGCTAATTGAGGAGAAGAATGACTTATGTCCTTATTAAATGTATTTTCTACTCATGTATGATAAAGACAATTGTCACACTCAAAATCTATGATTATATTTCAGATGTTAGTGAGACTTTGACCTCCTTTTCTTTTGTTGAAACTTGATTTTTTCTTTTAAATATGAAACTCGGCCACCTAAACAGAGGCATTAATGTCTATGAGTACGCCAAAAGGACTTCTCAGCCACTTTGAGGGAAACAGAAATTTTCTCATCAAATATCTGATTCTAAGGAAAAATATATTCTAGATTTAAATGACTTTTCATATTGACTGATTTCTTCTGTTTCTTTATAATATAATTACTCTTACCAATTGTTGAGCAACAAGTTATGTCTTTCTTTTCTTTAATTTTCTAAAATCTTTATTTAATTAGTATACAATCATCTACCTACTGAAGAATATTACAGGTGGAGCAATGCAGTAAAGTCCCATAAATAATTGTCTAGCTTATCTTAGAGTTTTACAAAATATTTTCTAAAGCCGTGTCTGCAAAGTTAACATGAACTAAGCATGTTTATATATATATATCAGGACCATAGAATATAACAGTAAATTATTATCTATAATTATAATAATAGCTACCTCTAATGTTTTGGATACATAGAGTATGCATCTTCATTTAGCAACTAAATTTAATGCTAACTATATGTAGACAGACCGTATTATCTAACCTTATACTTGGCTTAAAATAATCAGATGTTCAATATAATGTTTAGGTTCTGCCTGGTCTCAGTCACTCCCTGTGTGACCATACATCTCAACCTTATTCTCTCCAAGGACTATGAAAGTCTGCAGCTTGAGGCTTACTCAAATAGAAACAATACAAGATGTAGTTGAAATAGTACCATTATGACCATTGTTTAAATTCATTATGTATTAAATAGGCTTTTTTGTTCATTGTTTCCTAAGAGCATAATCAGCAGATACACATAATTTCAAAGGAAAAAATATGTTTTATGATCCAAATAACTAATTTCAAAATTGACATTTTAACTCCCATAACCCATTAAAAAAGTTCACAGCTACCAGAATTTAGCAGTTTAAAGTGGTCTGTATATCTTGTGGTGTTATTGGATGGTGTTTTATTATAACTGAATTTCTTCCTTTGTAATTCTCTTGCTTAGCATTGACAGTCAAGGTAAGTAAAAGGTAACAGTTCGTTCTCAAAAGTCTATTAAAGAATTTTTTTTCTAGCTGGATGAAAATTTAAAAAAAATCTACATAATGATAAATAAAAAAAAAGGTCAAGGTTCTGAACAAAATTGGCCAGGGACTGCCTGTTTGACCTCAGTTTGGTTATCTCAGCTTTCTGTAAGTCATATTCCACATCTACCTTGTTCGTAAAATACAGAAAAGTCCTTGAGAAATGCATTATGTTACAGTGCAGAGTATGCTCACCATTGAGAAGAGTGTGTTAGAGGCCTCATCATCCACTTTTTGAACACAAATAAAACCAGCTCACGTTCCTGGAAATGTATAGACTATCAGGGCTACAAAGAAAGAATGCATTTCATACAGCAAATGCTTTTACCAAGTAAATGTTGTGTGTTGTAGTTCAGTTACTGAGGAAGAGGGGCTGAGAATCTTTTATCTGATGAATCGTGAAATTCATCTTTCTATAGTCAAAGAAATTGCTTTATCACAAGGAGAAATAAAGAATTGAGTATATATGGGCATACTCTTTTTTAACAAAACCTAGGGAAAGCTAATTGTTCCAAGCTGAGGTCAGAAAGAATATGACAAAAATGAAAATGTGAATTTGTTTTACAAACTTGCCCAGTATTTGGACACATAACGAATGACCCATCCAGGAGTCTACTTTTATACAGGGCTGCAATGATTGGCGAATATTTATAAGAGTGGGCAAAATGAACTGAGCAGAGTAATTATCAGGCAATTCAAGTGCAGATTACAGGCATGGAGGCAAAGGTTGGGAACTTGCAGTTACAATGGGTAAAATCGCTGACTTTAGTCATCAAGACCAAGTGTTAAATATGTGTTTGCTTTGTCAGGGCTGAATCAGACTGCACAACAATTGTCTGTGGTTGTGATAATTGACTAAAGAGCAGATATGTGTTATGAGTGCCTGGCAAGTGTTCTCACCCTGCATGAGGCTGAAAAAAAGGGTTCCTATTACTTTTTCTATTGACCAAGTAATGTGATCATTCCTAGGGCACAAAAAAAATCATATACTATATATTATACCAGCTCAAGAATACACATTAAGTCACAATGCGATGAAACTGCAGTTAGTTAATATTTTTGAATATAGGGAGTATAAAAAATGGTGTGTTGAAAATGAGATATCAAACTATAAAATTCATAATACTTTGATTTGATTTACAGAAATGGTAAGGAAGTATCTCTCCTGTAGAAAGACTATAACTTCTGAGAAGTCAGCTCAACAAGTCTGTATTAACAAACTATCTAGGCCTAGTACTATGCAACACATTGTGAAGGATAAATGGATAAATTCAAGAAGGAAGAATCAACAGTAAAAGAACATTTCTTATGAAAAACAACTATAGGGGCATGATCAAGTACTATGCTATAAGACCAGTATTGTAAATTCTATAGGAATTAAAAAAAAGATCATTCAAAATAAGATGAAATGAAAAGTTTTGATGATATATTTTATATTAGATCAGTTGGGAACCAGTATAGTGTGATGGAAAATTAACTATATAATTTTAGGAAAGTTACACATTTTTTTTCGAGCTTCAGCTTCATTATTTGCAAGTTAAAAATCACTCATACGAATATACAATGCTTACTGACAATACATTCTATTCAGCATTTCAAACTAAACTCTCAAACCAGGTTGACCCATTATTTCACTTTTTTTTTTTCTGAGAGAGATTCAGATAGCCAGCCAGGCAGGGACAGAGATAAGAATCATCAACTCATAGTTATGGCACCTTAGCTGTTTGCTGATTGCTTTCTCACATGTGCCTTGATGAGTGGGGGGGTGGATGTAACTGAGCCACTGACTCCTTGTTTAAGACAGCAACCTTGGGCTCAAGCCAGCAACCTTGAGGCTCAAGCCAGTGACCATGGAGTCATTTTTATAATCCCATGCTCAAGTCAGCGACCTTGGGTTTCGAATATGACTGACACTCTATCCACTGCATCACCACCTGGTCAAGCCATTATTTCACTTTTAGTGTCTTACCTTTGTGTTCACCAAATAAAAAATTACCAAATCAAAAGATGAGGCTCCAGATCTGAAGTTCTATATGTCAAATTGATTGATTGAAGTCAGTGAGGCCTAAGCAAAACATAACTATCTATTAAATTAACAACAAAAAAATAGATAAGGCAGTGCTTATGGCTGTCTAGTAATTGCACAATTACTGATGAAGTTATACTTTAGAATGCAAATTGGAAATGTCTATTTTATTCATATCTTTTAATCTAATCACTTTAAGTTATCTAAGTTTTAATATATAGTACAGAAAATCTATTAGTATAAAGGTACTGGCTTCAACCTTGTTCAATTGAGCAAAGCATTATACTCAACTAAATAAAAAATGGAGAACCGATTAAGGAAATTGATGGAATATCTTGAAACTACTAAAACTGATAGTTATGGGAAAAAGAGGATTAAAGAGTGTGAGGAGTCACACAAAGGAAGTGTTAAGACTTGCCCATTGAGACTCTGAAGGCTAAAGGTACCTGGAAAATCTCAAGTCTGTCTGTGCTCCATTGCTGCACAGGGTGGGAATATGGCGATGGAGTAGGTGGACATTCCAACTTCCACCTCCCAGACCCAAAGTGGATTACAACTTAATTTTAAGAACAATCATCTGGAAAAACCAACTTTGGGCTAAACTAAGAGGACTTTTAACCAAAGATCACTGAAGAAGCCACACTGAGACTGGTAGGAAAAGCAGAAACGCTGAGAGAGCTGCCCAGCTCCTGGGATCAAGCGGCAGCCCCGAGGGACTTGCGTGGTGTAAGGTGAGTTTCCCGGTGAGGGGAGGGCCCTGTGCCCCAGGAACAAAGCCCCAGTCTTCAGCCCCATAGCCTAGAAGAGCCATATGGACAGTATTTATCTCCGAAACAAGCCAGGATACTATTTGTGAGAAAGAGACAGATTTTTTCAGACCCAGGATTTGTCTTAAAGGGACCACACAGAAAACTTCTTTCACAATCACTCACTTGGGGCTCCAGGGGATAGGGAGAGCTGAGAGGACTGGAGTAGCAGGAAGAGAGTGTAATCTAGGAGGCACAGGGATAAACACTTTGAGGGACAGCCACCCTAACCATTGGGCTGAGTCACTCCCCAAATCTAAAGTGAATATTTTTCCTGGAACCAGCAATACCAGCAAAGGGAAGCAGGTCACCAGCCAAACAGAAGCTGCCCAGCTGCAGTCAAAGCAAAGAGATGCTTAGAAGCAAAGAGCCCATCAGGGATACAGTACTAAGTACTGAGGTCTGAGCTACAATGCCACCCCCACACTGCTGAGTGCTCGCCTGCTCGCTGGAGGACGGGCAGCGGAGGGACATGGGAGTGCTATACTATCGGTGGGGGTGGAAGCTGGGGGCTGGCTGCAGCTGTGGCCCAGGCATGTGAGTGCAGTCCCACCTGCGGGGGTGGAAGCCGGAGGCCAGCTGCGGCTGCAGACAGGGTACATGAAAGCAGTTCAACCTATGGCTGCAGGCCGGGTGAGTGAGAGTGGTCCTGCCAGCAGTCCCACCCATGGGGGCAAGGCAGAAGCCAGGGAACCTTCTGAGGTTTGCAGCTTATGTCTGGGTGTGTGAGCACAGCCCTGCCATCAGGGGTGGTTCAGAGGCTGGGGGCCAGCCAAGGCTTGCAGCCTGAATGCAGGAGTGCAAGAGCCCGTGGGGGCAGGGCAGAGGGAAGGGGCCAGCCAGAGCTTGCAGTCTGGACAGGTGAACACAGTTCCTCCTTCAGGGGCTAAGTGGAGGCTGAGGGCTGGCCAGGTCATGCAGCCCAAATGCATGAACATATTCCAGCCCGTGGGGGCAGGACGGAGGTCAGGGGCAAGCCAAGGCAGGCTTGCAGTCCAGGTGCCCGAGTGCAGTCCCGCCTGAAGTGGTGGTGCAGAGGCCAGGGGCCAGCCAAGACTTGTAGCTGGGACAGGCCAATGCAGTCCCACCCATGGAGACGAGGTAGAAGCCACAGTGAACGCAGTGGCCTGCTGGTGTAGCAATGCCCTTGCCCAAATGCCAGAGGTGGTGGCAGAGGGGGTGGTGGACCTGCAGACAGACCACACCTGGGGAACAGAGAGGCCACATCCATTGGTCTCCTGTGGCCATAAGGGAACAGAGAGGCCACATCCATTGGTCTCCTGTGGCCATACCCTTCTTATACACAGACAAAATGGGGAGGCAGAGAAATGCAACCCAAATGAATCAACAAGAGAAATCCCCAGAAAAAGATGTGAATGAGATGGAAATAACCAAATTACTGAATGCAGAGTTTAAAATAATGATTGTTAGGATACTCAAAGATCTAAGAGCAACAATGGATGGGCATAAAGAGCACCTAAATAAAGAGATAGCAAGTATCAAAAATGACATTGAAATAATAAAAAAGACAGTCAGAAGTGACAAATACAATATCAGAAATGAAGACCACACTAGAAGGAATTAAAAGCGGGATGGATGAAGCTGAAGATTGAATCAGCAATTTAGAGGACCTGATAAAAAAAAAGTAAGGAAGCAGAGCAACAAGAAGAAAAGAGGCTCAAAGAGTCTGAGGAAATTCTAAGAGAGCTCTGTGACAACATGAAGAGAAACCAAATCTGAATCATAGGGGTTCCTCATGGCAAAGAGAAAGATCAAGGGATAGAGAATCTGATTGAAAAAATCATAGCTGGAAACTTCCCTAAATTGATGAAGGAAAAAGTCACACAAATTCAAGAAGTACAGAGATTCCCATTAAGGATGAACTCAAAGAGGCCAACTCCAAGAAACATCATAATTAAAATACAAGAGTTAAGAGATAAAGAATACTAAAATCTGTAAAAGAAAAGCAGTCAATTAGCTACAGAGAAGCCCCCATAAGGATGACATCTGATTTTGCAACAGAAATATTAGAGGCCAGAAAGAAATGGCAAAAAATATTCAAAGTAATGCAAAACAAGAGCCTACAACCAAGGCTTCTTTATCCAGCAAAGCTATCATTTAAAATTGAAGGAGAAATTAAAAACTTCCCAGAAAAAAAACAAAACAAAACACAGGAAATTCATTATAATCAAACCAATGCTGCAAGAAATGTTAAGGAGCCTGCTGTAAACAGAACAAAGGGGGAAAAATATAGTAAAAGAGGAATGTAGATTTAAAGAATATAAAGGCAATAAACAACTACATATCAATAATAACCTTAAATGTAAATGGATTAAATGCTCCAATCAAAAGACAATAAGAAAACAGGACCTATACATATGCTGTCTACAAGAGACCACCTCAAAACAAGAGATACACTAAGACTGCAAGTAAAGGGATGGAAAAATATATTTCATACAAATAGCAATGAAAAAAAAAAGGTTGGGTTAGTCATACTTATATCTGGCAAAATATACTTTAAAACAAAGGCTACAGTAAGGGATAAAGAAGGTCACTACATAATAATAAAGGGAACATTCCAACAGGAAGATATAACCATTATAAATATTGATGCACCTAATATAGGAGCACCTAAATATATAAAGCATATTTTGATGGACATAAAAGGTGAGATCAACAACAGTATTATAATAGTAGGGGATTTCAATACCCACTAAAATCACTGGATAGATCCTCAAAAAAAAAAATTAACAAAGAAACAGCAGACTTAAAAGACACCCTGGATAAACTGGATTTAATAAATATCTTCAAAGCCTTTCACACTAAAGTAGCAGAATATACATTCTTTTCAAGTATGCATGGTACATTCTCTAGGATAGACCACATGTTAGGACACAAAACGAGTCTTAACAAATTTAAGAAGAATGAAATCATATCAAGCATCTTCTTGAATTCCAATGGCATGAAACTAGAAATAAACTACAATAGAAAAACTGAAAAACATTCAAACATTTGGAGGCTAAATAGCATGTTATTAAATAACAAATGGGTGAACAATAATATCAAAGAAGAAATAAAAAATTTCCTTGAAACAAATGAAAACAAACATACAACAACTCAAAATTTATGGGAAACAGCAAAAGCAGTCCTCAGAAGGAAGTTCATAGCACTACAGGCATACCTTAAGAAGCAAGAAAAAGCTCAAATAAACAATTTAACCCTGCATCTAAAAGAACTATTAAAAAAACAGCAAGTAAAACCCAGAGGAAATAGAAGGAAGGAAATAATAAAGATCAGAGTGGAAATTAATGACATATAGGCTAAAAAAACAATACAGAGAATCAATGAAACCAAGAGTTAGTTCTTTGAAAAAGTAAACAAGATAGATGAACCTTTAACCAGACTCACCAAGAAAAAAAGAGAGAGGATTCAAATAAATAGAATTTAAAATAAGAAGTAACAACTGACACAACAGAAATACAAAGAATTGCAAGAAAATACTATGAAAAACTGTATATCATAAAAGTAGACAACTTAGGTGAAATGGACAAATTCCTCAAAACATATAATCTTTCAAAAATCAATATAGAAGAATCAGAAAACCTAAACAGACTGATTTCATCAAATGAGATTGAAACAGTTATCAAAGAACTCCCAACAAACAAAAGTCCTGGGCCAGATGGCTTCACAGGCAAATTTTACTAAATATTCAAAAAAGAACTAACTCCTATCCTTGTCAACCTATTTAAAAAAATTAAAGTGGAGGGAAGACTTCCAAGCTCCTTTTATGAGACAAGCATAATACTGATTCCAAAACCAGGCAATGACACTACAAAGAAAGAAACCTATAGACCAATATCCCTGATGAACTTAGATGCTAAAATTCTCAACAAAATATTAGCAAACCAGATCCAGCAACACATGAAAAAATCATACATCATGATCAGGTGGGATTTATCCTGGGAAGACAAGGCTGATACAATATTTGCAAATCAATCAACATGATTCATCATATAAACAAAAGGGAGGATAAAAACCACATGATAATATCAATAGATGCAGAAAAAGCATTTGATAAAATTCAGCACCAATTTATGATCAAAACTCTCAGCAAAGTGTGGATACAAAGATCATACCTTAACATGATAAAGGCCGTCTATGACAAACTCAAAGCCAACATTAAAATCAATGGGCAAAATTTTTTTAAAAATTCCTTTAAGATCAGGAACAAGGAAGGGGTACCTCTTTCACCACTCTTTTTGTTTTTTTTTCTTTTTTCTTTCTGAAGCTGGAAACGGGGAGAGACAGTCAGACAGACTCCCGCATGCGCCCCACCGGGATCCACCCGGCACGCCCACCAGGGGCGATGCTCTGCCCCTCCGGGGCGTCGCTCTGCCGCGACCAGAGCCACTCTAGCACCTGGGGCAGAGGCCAAGGAGCCATCGCCAGCGCCCGGGCCATCCTTGCTCCAATGGAGCCTTGACTGCAGGAGGGGAAGAGAGAGACAGAGAGGAAGGAGGGGGGGGTGGAGAAGCAAATGGGCACTTCTCCTATGTGCCCTGGCCGGGAATCGAACCCGGGTCCCCCGCACTCCAGGCCGACGCTCTACCGCTGAGCCAACCGGCCAGGGCCTCTTTCACCACTCTTATTCAACATAGTTCTGGAAGTCCTAGTCACAGCAGACAAGAAGAATACATAAAAGACATCCAAATTGAAAAAAAAAAGTAAAACTATCGTTATTTGCTAATGACATGATACTGTACATAGAAAATTCTAAAGTGTCAGTCAAAAAACTACTACACCTGATAACTGAATTTGTCACGGTGACAGGATATAAAATAAATAATCAGAAATCAGTGGCAATTTTATACACCAAAAATGAACTGTCTGAAAGAGAAATTAAGAACACAATCCCCTTCACTATTGCAACAACAACAACAACAAAATAAAGTACCTAGAAGTAAATTTAACCAAAGATGTTAAAGACTTGTACTTGGAAAATTATATAAAACATTGTTAAAGGAAATCAAGGAAGATACAAACAAATGGAAGCATATACCATGTTCACGGATAGGAAGAATAAACATTAAAATGTCTATATTACCCAAAGCAATCTATAAATTCAATGCAGTTTCTATTAAAATACCAATGACATACTACAAAGATATAGAACAAATATTCCAAAACTTTATATGGAACCAAAAAAGAACACTAATAGCCTCAGTGACCCTGAAAAAGATGAATAAAGTGGGGGTATCACGCTTCCTGATATCAAGTTATACTACAAGGCCATTGTACTCAAAACAGCCTGGTACTGGCATAAGAACAGGTATGCAGATCAATGGAACAGAACAGAGACCCAGAAATAAACCCACACCTGTATGGACAGTGGATATTTGACAAAGGACGTAAGAGCATATAATGGAGTAAAGATAGTCTCTTTAACAAATGGTGTTGGGAAAATTGGACAGGTACTTGCAAAAAAATGAAACTGTATCACCAACTTACACCATTCACAAAAATAAACTCAAAATGGATAAAAGACTTAAATGTAAGTCACAAAACCATAAACATCTTGGAAGAAAACATAGGCAGTCAACTCTCCAATATCTCTTGTATCAATATTTTTGCTGATTTATCACCACAGGCAAGTGAAATAAAGGACAGGATGAACAAATGGGGCTATATCAAACTGAAAAGCTTTTGCACATCAAAAGACACCATTAACAAAATAAAAAGAGAACCCACACAATGGAAGAACATATTCACCAATATGTCTGATAAGGGGTTAATAACCAAAGTTTAGAAAGAACTTGTAAAACTCAACACTAGGAAGGTAAACAATCCAATCAAAAAAGGGTAAAAAAGGCCCTGGCCGGTTGGCTCAGTGGTAGAGCGTCGGCCTGGCGTGCAGAGGTCCCGGGTTCGATTCCCGGCCAGGGCACACAGGAGAAGCGCCCATCTACTTCTCCACCCCTCCCCCTCTCCTTCCTCTCTGTCTCTCTCTTCCCCTCCTGCAGTCAAGGCTCCATTGGAGCAAAGATGGCCCGGGCGCTGGGGATGGCTCCTTGGCCTCTGCCCCAGGCACTAGAGTGGCTCTGGTCGCAGCAGAGCGATGCCCTGGAGGGGCAGAGCATCCCCCCCTGGTGGGCATGCCGGGTGGATCCCAGTTGGGCGCATGCGGGAGTCTGTCTGACTGTCTCTCCCTGTTTCCAGCTTCAGAAAAATACAAAAAAAAAAAAGGGTAAAAGAAATGAATAGAAACTTCTGCAAAGAGGACATACAGATGGCCAATAGGCAGATGAAAAAATGCTCAACATTACTAATTCTTAGATAAATGCAAATTAAAACCACAATGAGATATCACCTCACACCAGTCAGAATGGTGCTCATCAACAAAACAACACAGAATAAGTGCTGGTGAGGGTGTGTTGAAAAGGGAAGCCTCCTGCACTGCTGGTGGGAAGGCAAACTGGTGCAGCCACTGTGGAAAACAGTATGGAGATTCCTCAAAAAATTAAAAATGGAACTGCTCTTTGACCCAGCTATCCCACTTTTAGGAATATATCTTATGAATACCAAATCATTGATTCAAAGGAAGAAATGTACCCTTATGTTTATTACAACATTGTTTACAATGGCCAAGATGTGGAAACAGCCCAAGTGTCCATCAGTGGACGGGTGGATTAAAAAGTGGTGGTACATATACACAATGGAATACTATGTGGCCGTGACAAAGAAGGAAATCTTACTTTTTGCGACAACATGGATGGACCTGGAAACTATCATGCTAAGTGAAATAAGCCAGGCAGAGAAAGAAAAATATCATATGACCTCACTCATTTGAGGAATCTAATGAACAATGTGAATTGAGGAATTGAATAGAGGCAGAGGCAGGATCAAAGGGACCAGAGGGAAAAAGGACAGAGTGAAAGTGGAAGAGAAGAAGGAATCAGAGAAGGGAAAGAGATTAGTGAAATTATTTATGCATAACACAGCATTATAAAGAACATGATAGCAAATCCTGGAGGGAAGGGGGGAAGACATTGTGGGGAGGGGATAAAGGAGGGCTGAGGGGAACACGGGTGTGGGGGGGGATATATTAGGTGGGACACTTGAATCTATGTAAACATAATAAGTTAAAATCACAATAAAAAACAAAAAAAAGCCCTGATAGTTATGAAAACTATAATAAAAACCCAAATGCCCATGTAGTTGAGAAGAGATAAAAAAAATGTTCTGTTTACAGTGATTTATTATGCACAGTAATAATGAATGACATAGAGCAATAGTAAATATTAAGAATGTCTCAGCAATAAATTATTAAACAAAAAATGTAGATTTCAAAAGATTATGTACAGTATACTAAAATTTTACAGTCAGAAATAAAATACATACTTTTAGGATCACATTAAAGACAATTTATAATTTATATGTGTATGCATATACAATAAACATATATCTAACACATGTAATGTGTTATATATAAAGCATATATATATATGAGGTAAAGAAATGATAAAAATACAATTTTAAATGATTGCTACCTTCTGTGGAGAAAGGCAGAGGAAGGAATGACAATAGTGTTTGTTGTAGGGTATTTTTAAGCTAATTGCTTTTAGGTCAAAATAAGTACATACCACTAATGAAAATGTTGTCATGAACCAAGGATTATGATTCCTGCAATGAAGAATACCTAAAGGCAACTGCCTTTTGACCCAGCTATACCACTGTTAGGAATATACCCCAAGAACACCATAGCACTGTTTGAAAAGAAGAAATGCACTCCCATGTTTCTGGCAGCATTGTTCACAATAGCAAAGATCTGGAAACAGCCCAAGTGTCCATCAGAGGACGAGTGGATTAAAAAGCTTTGGTACATATATACTATGGAATACTACTCCCCCATAAGAAATGATGACATAGGATCTTATACAACAACATGGATGAACCTTGATAACATTATACTGAGTGAAATAAGTAAATCAGAAAAAACTAAGAACTATATGATTCCATACATAGGTGGGACATAAAAATGAGACTCAGAGACATGGACAACAGGGTTGAGGTTATAGGGTGCGGGGGAGGAGAGGGAGGGGGTTGGGGGAGAGGAGGGGTACAAAGAAAACCAATTAGAAGGTGACAGAAGACAATTTTATCAATGTCACCCCATTAAAATTAATCAAAAAAAAAAAAAAAAAGAATTTGCCTCACGGCTAATTCAGGCAGTTAGAAGAATAGTATAAGGATGCTAATTCTGCTTCTCAGGCCACATCCTGCGAAAGGGGCCCCAAGAAAATGGGTGATTTGTCACCTCTGATTTTGCCAATTGGATTTAAAAAAATAGGTCAGGAATGCCCTGAAATGGAACTAACAATACATGGGCATAAATTTAAAGGACTTTTAGATACTGGAGCTGATGTATCTGTTATTGCTAAGCTACATTGGCCTCTTTCCTGGCCCATTCATACAGTAGCCACAGAATTGCAAAGTATAGGGCAGAGTAAATCCCCTCAACAAAGTTCTAGTTTTCTACATTGGGAAGATTAAGAAGGTCATTCTGGATTTTTGAAGCCTTATCTGCTCCCTGGATGGCCAGTTAATTGGTGGGGTAGAGATGTTTTGAAAAATATGGGAGCGTTGCTTGTCAGTCCTAATGGTTTAGTCAGTACTCAGATGCTTGATCGGGGATTTTTGCCACTAGGGAAAGAACAGCGAGGAATTCTCACCCCCATAGACGTGGCACCCAATACCAAAAGATGTGTGTTAGGATATCAAAATTTAGCATAGGGGCCTTGGTAGCTCCTGCTACCTCAGTAATGCATTGTGCAGACCCAATTACTTATAAATCAGATAATTCTGTTTGAGTAGACCAATGGCCCCTTTCTCAGGAGAAACTTAGGGTAGCTGCTTAATTGGTACAAGAGCAGCTACAGGTTGGGCACATTGAACCATCTAATAGCCCATGGAATATACTTCCATATTTTGATCTTGTTGCCTTCTGCATTATCAAGGGCATAGGCGACCCTTACAGTTTATAGGTTTTGAGCCTCAAAATAATTGTTCCTTTTTTCAAAGGATCAACAACAATGGCTCTGGGAATCTTTCACTAAATGGCAAATCAATGGCACTTTTGCAAATCAATGGACAAGTTTATACTGAAACTGTCAAATTAAAATCAGCTCAAGGACTAGAATTATATGCCATTATCATGGCTTTTCAGCATTTGCCATATTCCTCCTTTAATCTATATACAGACAGCAAATATTTACTTATGGTGTTTCCACTAGAAAGACTGCTGTCTTAGGGACAAATGCTGATGAACTATTTCAGCAGTTCCTCCTTCTTCAAAGACTTGTATGTCAACATAGAGCTCCATGTTTTATAGGACATACTCGAGCTCACTCCATGCTTTCTGGAGCTTTAGCACAAGGGAATGCCCTTGTTGATCAAACTACCCAAAAGAAAATTATTTGGAGCAACCATAACAGATAGAGCAATTCAGTCTCATACTATTCATCACCAGAATGCTGCAGCCCTGTGTAAACAGTTTCAACTTTCTCGGGAAGCAGCACAGCAGATTGGGAAATCCTGTCCAAAGGGTCCTATACAACAATCTGTTCCTTCATTTGGAGTTAACCCTCAAGGTCTCCTACCAGGACAACTTTGGCAAATGGATGTTACTCATATATCTTCATTTGGAAAACAGTCCTATGTCCATGTTACAGCGGATACCTATTCTGGATTTATAGTAACCTCTGTCAGAACAGGAGAGGCTGCTAAGCATGTTATAGCTCATTATCTGTATGCATTTTTCTATTATTGGATTTCCTAAACTGATTAAACTGACAATGCTCCTGCATATATAGCAAAAGCATTTACTGTATTTTGTCAAACCTTTCAAATTATGGGTATTTCTTACAATCTTTAAAGTCAAGGTATTATTAAAGTGTACCCAGAAAATATTTTAAGGTCAGTTTAAAAAAAACTTAAAAGGGGGGAGTCATATCCTGGAACTTCTATGGATCTACCATATCATGCTTTTTACTTAAAAAATTTTAAATTTCTTTTGAATGCTGATGAACAGAAAAAAACAAATTTTTTTCTCCTGCAAACTTCTACCTTCTTTTATTTGATCCAGCTAATAACACTGTTTTGTCTTTTTCCAAATAGCTCCAGATATACGAAAAAGGTTTATATAGGTAGATGGGGATCCTCAAACCTCTCAGCGAGATCTTCTGAGCATGGCTTTTGAGATACCAAGAGGCAGAAAAAGCCCAATAGATATCAGGTGAACTACCAGCTCTTAGGATACACCCTTAAAGGCTCCAATGCCCCAAAGGGGTCTCATAGGATTCCATCTGGGTCCTGCTTCAATAGTGAATAGGAAGGTCATTGAGCTAAAGCCTGCCAGACTTACTTGCCTTTGCTGTGAGGAAAAAGGGACATTGGAAGGTAGGCTTCCCCCTCACTCCTCTAAGGGAGGGTTCAGTCTCTTCCAGCCCTGCTCCAGCCACGTATGACCTAACCTTGCCCAGAATGCTGGGGTTTGCCACTGAAGGCTGAAGGTGCCCAGGGCCGTCGGCCCCATCTACAACACTGTGGATGAGCCTAGGGTATTTATTCCAAGAAGCAGGTAAACTGATCTCATTTGCACAAGGGCCACTTAACTATGTCTTGCCTGAATAGTCAGGTTTTTTATTCTTCCCTTGAAGATCTCTGTTGTGGGTGTTGATAGTCCTATTTTCTGCTGCTTTGTTTAATATATAGTGTTTCCTTTATTCCTCCTACCTCAATGCCCCACTCATATTTCAGAATGGGACCTACTCCTAATTTAGAGCTCTCTCTCCCCCTTTTGCCAACTTCTATTGTTAATTTACCTTTACCACTCAGTTTAGTGTATCCCAAAGTTCTCTTTACCACGCCACAGTTGCAGAGCTCCAGGGAAAAGCAACCTGGTCTCATCTCTCCAGGCAGAGGAGAACAGAAGCTCCATCTCCACACATGCTGCAGATGGCTTTTCTAGTCTACCTGAATCATTACCAGCTAGAAGCAGCGGTCATTGGGACTTGGACTTGAGCGACAAAGTATAGAATTGTGACAACAATTTCAGTGCCATGCGGACTTTTCCTGGATGTGGACTTTTCCTGGACTCCTGCTTCTTGTGACAGCTCCTAACAGACTGAACTGGGGTTGGGTTGCATTTTCAGGGATTTGGAATGGTGATGGTGCCAACTTGGACTTGGTGAGCATGTTAAGGACACTACTCTTTTATGGATTCTTGCTGTATTGGCCAAGAGTTTGCTTAAAGGCTTTAATCACTGTAAAAAAAAATAGAAGACTGGATAAAGAAGATGTGGCACATATACACCATGGTATACTATTCAGCCATAAGAAATGATGACATCAGATCATTTACAACAAAATGGTGGGATCTTGATAACATTATACATAGTGAAATAAGTAAATCAGGAAAAAAGCAAGAACTGCAGGATTCCATACATTGGTGGGACATAAAAACGAGACTAAGAGACATGGACAAGAGTGTGGTGGTTACGGGGGGTGGGGGAAGGGAAGGAAGGACAGGGGGTGGGGGAGGGGCACAAAGAAATCTAGATAGAGGGTGACGGAGGACAATCTGACTTTGGGTGATGGGTATGCAACATAATTGAATGACAAGATAACCTGGACATGTTTTCTTTGAACATATGTACCCTGATTTATTGATGTCACCCCGTTAAAATTAATAAAAATTAAAAAAAAAAAACCTAAAGGCTGGTGGTAGAAGTGAGGGAGGCTACAGGGAGATTGACACATTTTTAAAGATTCATTAATAAAATGATTAGAAGAAAACAAACACAAATCATGGTTGTGTTACTTTGATGACTTTGTGATTTTTTTGTTTTCTTTTTCAAATTTTCTAAAACATACTTTTTAATGAGGGCAAATGTTTATAAGTCATTAAAAAACAGTATGCAGATCCAGGGGGCTGTATAACATGAACTTCTGTAAACATGAAGACAAATGAAATAATGTTAAATTGACTAGCATTTCAACAGGCTTCTGACCAGCCCTCATAGCTGGAGGGCATGAGAAGAGTCCCTATCGACCTTGCATTGAAAACTAATTTAAGAATCAATCAAGAAAGAAGAAATGTGACTATTTGCAAGAATATGTGCCAGATCCAGTTAGTAATGAAAAGTTATGTTACCTACTAAAAAAAATCTCAATTGACATTGTAAAGCCAGTAGTCATGGCCACTATCACTGCTGCCCGGCCCATGCAGGTTCACATTAGATTCAGACAGACAGTAATAAACAATGGAGCCAAGAACTGGTGCACCATCAGTAATTCTAGCTTGCACCCGATGGGCTAGTGAAAACACACACTGGGCTCCAAAACCCACTCATTCAGTGCTCATAAAGCTACTGACTTATCCGAGTTTCCTAGAATCAAAGGTCTCTAGCTCACTAGCCTCATTCTCCTTTGTTCCCCATCTCCTTCTCTCTGCACAAACTGGCTTCTCCTTCAACACTCTGTCATCTTGGCTGCTTCTCCTCTTCTCCACGTGGCCTTACTCTGCTCTCCAACTTGCTCTCTGCTCTAATGCTAATCTCAGGAACTGAGAGAGCAAGCCCCCAGTCTGCCCCACTTTATAGTGCATAAATCAAAACCTTTAATCCAATATACAAAATAGGGAATTCTCTGATACAAAGTCTACCCCACATCAAAAAGGGTGGGAAAGGCTTAGTCCTAAAACCAAGCCCCAGGCTACAAGGCCCACAGCCCGCCCCCAACACACATTAATATAATTACGCCCATTCCAAGCATAAGGGCAACTAATATCATCACCTGGGTGATGGGCTTCCATGTGGGCAGCACCATCTTTAACAAAGTGAGCATAATATATTTTATCTTCCCAACAGACATTGACTCATAGAATGCAACTGTTGGGTTTCAAATATGAAAGTAATATGACCACTATGCTCTCTTGGTCAGTTCTTTCTGCAGAGGTTGTATACAGAGAAATTCTAGATTAACTTACATAACATGGACTTTGAGTCCATTTTAGCTGACTGTTGATGCACAGAAAACCAATAGGGATAGGTCATGATTTATGATACAAGTAAATTGATTGGAAACTTTGATGATGCTTATAGAGCATGGCACTGTTGCATGGTTGGATGTTAATGCAATAGAAGGCTCATTCAAAACTAAATATATATTACAGCAAATTATGCTTTTATAACAGATTTAGCTGTAAGCATTTGATTTACAAATATTCTAGACCACTTTCACCCTTCTTTTAACTTTTACAGTGCAAGCTATTTTATCACTTTAAAATATAGTGATAAATTTCATTATAATGAAGAATACCAGAAGAATTAAATGAATGGTACACTTTGCAGCACGGTGTCATATATATTTTCTTCGAATTTAGTGTTTTCTTCCTAGTACACCATCTGTAATACACATATAAATAAGTAGATTTCACAGTGTATTTATTCCAGTTTTATTTGCCAAGAAATTGAAAAAATATTCTTGTTGGGCAAGAAGTACCTTTCAGAAAATTGACTGGGGAATTTTATAGTTCTTAAAAAAATTTTTTTTTACTTATTGATATTTTAGAGAGAAAGAGAGAGAAGGAGAGAGAGAAAAAACATTAATTTTTGTTGTTCCATTGATTTATGCATTCATTGTTTAATTCTTGTAGGTTCCCAGACCAGAGAATAAAGTATGCAACCTTGGCTTATTGGGATGACACTCTAACCAACTGAGCTACTAGAGCCACTGGGGAATTTTAAAGAATCATTTTCCTTTCTCTTTTTTTGTGCTGTTTCTTATTGCAAAATAAAAAGTTGAAAAATATTTTATGAATTTATTGCTTACAATTTCTTATCAATCATATTTTATAATCAGAAGTGTTTGCATTTTCTCTTCTTGCTAGTTATTTAAAAGGTATAGCTTGCAATGACGGTTGTGGAAGTCTATAAGATAAAATAAGCCTTAGGTTGAAAAGAAAAATAGCTAAATTTGAATACTGATGTTGCAGCCTTGGAAAAAAATCATGTAAATTCCCTGAACCCCATGTTTCTGACATTTGGAAAGGAAGAAGATGAAAGCAGTCAACATAGTTCACAAAGTTCTTTGGAAAATAAATGGCTTTCTATTCAAGTGAACAAAATTCTTATTGTTTTAATATGAATGCAGTTGAAGACAAACTCTCCTTCCAGAGCAAGAAGGACCAGTCTGTAACAAGAGCAAAGGAAACACCAAGAGAACCTTTTTTTGAGGAATTAAGATCAGCCTTTTGAGCTCAGGTACCCAGTGGTTGACTCAAATGCCAATAGCCAATAATTTAGTCAACCATGCCAATGTAATGAAGGCCTCACAAGAACACAAGAGGGTTGGATTCAGACACATACAGGGTTGGTAAACACGTGGAGCTGCTGGGAGAGTGGCAACTGAAGAGGACATGAAAGCTCTTGAGTGTCTTATCTATCACATACCTTGCTCTATGCACGCACCTCTTCAATCTGACTGTTCCTGAGTTATATTCTTTTATAATAAACTGGTCATCTAGCGAGTAAATGTGTTTTCTTGAGTTTTGTGAGCTGTTCTAGAAAATTAAACCCAAGAAGAGGGGGTCATGAAAACCTCTATTCTATAGGGAGTTGGTCAAGAAGCACAGATAACCTGACCAGGCAGTGGTGCAGTGGATAGAGTGTCGGACTGTGATGCACTGAACCCAGGTTTAAAATCCTGAGGTTTCTGGCTTGAGTGAGGGCTCATCTGGATTGAGCATGAACTCGCCAGCTTGAGCGCAGGGTCACTGGCTTGACTGAGGGATCACAGACATGACCCCATGGTTGCTGGCTTGAGCCCAAGGTCACTGGCTTGAGCAAGAAGTCACTCACTCTATGTAGCCTTCCCATCAAAGAACATATGAGAAAGCAATCTAAGGAGCAACTAAGGAGCCACAACGAAGAATTGATGCTTCTCATCTCTCTCCCTTCCTGTCTGTCTGTCTCTATCTGTCCCTCTCTCTGACTCTCTTTGTCAAAAAAAAAAAAAAAAAAAAAAAAAAAAAAAAGCACAGGTAAAAGCCTGGTTTTGTGGCTGGCATCTGAAGTAGAGGGCAGTCTTGTGGGGCTGAGCCTTTGCCAATAAAATCTGAAGCTATATCCAGGTTGATAGTGTCAGAATTTCGTGGAAATCTTGTTAATATGCTGGTGTCCGAGAATTGCTCGAAGTTGTATAGAGGAAAGAGCACTGGCTACAGCAGAATGGAATGCAAAGAGGTGGAGAGCTGGTTTAGCATGCCAGCGGGCTCAGTGAAATTCATTCTCTCAAGTCTGAGCCCTGACTGGCAGGGTCTTTGAGGTTTTAAGGTCACACGGTTGGGTGGGGTTACAAGGTATGCTGAATGTGGAAGCGGGTTTACAGAAGCTAAAAAGGCAAAATTAATAAAAGCAGAACAAAGGAGCAGTAACAGCCATATCAAGGTGAAAGATTTGGCTTTGTTATTATGGAGCCATAGCCATATCACACCTTCAACAAAGACTTAGAAATTGGGTATAGATAACATATTCAATATGTATTGTTTTTACTTTAAAATTATTTAAATTATTCTTGTTTGTGTAAAACAATAAAAGGAGGAAAGAAAGCAGAAAACAATTACTCATAATCTTATCAATAATAGCATTATTATATTTATGCTATTAGCATTACCACTATTATATAACAATTAGTAACATGTATGGCCAGTATTCGCCATCATTGTGGCCATTCACATGAAGGTTCCCATTAGATTCGGGCAGATGGTAAAGAAACAGTTGACCCAGAAAGTGGTGGGCCATTCTTTTTTCAAGACTCGCACTGGCTAACAAGCAAACACCCAAGGCTCCTAAAGCCACTGATATATTCTCTGGTTCCACAACCAGGAGAATCTTCTCTGGTTTCTCCTAGAATCAAAGGCCCCACCAGTTCCAAAGCCCCTCACCTCAGGTTCCCGATCTGCACATCCTCTCTGCTCTGCATTCTCTCTGCTCTCCCTCTCCAAAAATGGCTTCTCTCCCTCCAGCACAAATTAGCAAAACAATAGCCCTTGCCAAGCAGGAAGGTAATTTGCAATTTCACTGATCACATACCTAGTGCTGCCCAGTGCCATTTTTTAACAATAATAGTGAGCAAACTCAAAAAACACAAAACTTACAAACTCATTTGCCCAACAGTAACATTTTGGACAATTTTTGTCTAGGTTATTTTCAGTATGTATAAATATAATATTTATATTTATAGTGGGATCATAGTAGATATTTTTGGAAAACTACCTTTAGCATTTAACAACATGCTATTGACAGATGTGGACAAAATTTTTTTTTAATTAATCAAGATGTGGCCACGAGCTGAGCCTGACAAGCTCAGGGAAAGCTGGCACAGTGACCTTGCAAACTCAGGGAACAAAGGTAAACACAGGATGGTCTCAATCAAACCTTTCTAACTAAAAACAGTTTATGGTGGGTAGTGATGTCCTAAGGAAGAACTTTCTCTAAAAAAGTGGTCAATGCTTGCTTTTACTTAAGCCTGTCTGCTGTCTTTTCAAGGTAACCAATTTTTTTACAATAAAAAGGAAAAAATAAATTGAAGAAAACAATACCATAAATAAAAGAAACATTTTATTTATTGTAATAATACACTATATAATATGATAAATACATAATAAAAACATTTGTAATGTTTTATATTGTAATTATGCTTACATGTCTATTAATTTATAATAATAATTGTAAGATTAAAGGACTCACTTAGATACAAATATGTCACATCACACACAATGGATTGACTCTGCATTGATCGAATACGGACATTTACAAATTAGTCTTCCAATATCAAAATGGAGGACATGTAGGAGGACACTTTTTGAGGGAGGACAGAATTTACAAAAGAAGGACTGTCCACCCTAAAGGAGGACAATTGGTCACCTTAGTCTTTTGCATCTACATGATGCACCTAATAACATGCCTTTGGAATGTAAGGGTCATCCTTCTTCTCCATCAAGCCAGACATCCCACCAGAGCAGAAGCCAACAGATCCCTCAATGTTATTGTTATGTGAACCAATAACTGTTAACTATCTTCTTTCTGCCTATGTAAATGTTTCAACAAAATATATATTTTCATTTTTATCCAATCCCAGAGATTTCCCGCTCTCTGCCTTCTCCTCCTCCCTAATCCATCACCAGTCAATTTCATGTAACCCCCTTACATCTTCCCCTTTGATTCTAATGTATAAAATAAGTGGTAAAACAGCCATTTTTTCTGAGCATTTTCTCAATCTGTTGGACCTTTGCTTCCTGGCAATTGTCAACAGTTTGTCTCAAATAAACTCATAAAAGAATTTTTAAAGGGTTGGAAGTTTTTTTCTTTGACACATGCTACATATTGATCAACACAGAATGAGAAGATTATTTATAATGATTGAGTAGAATTCCATTTTATGGAAAAATGATTTAATAAAATAATAACCTATGGCTGTACATTTAAAGTATTTTCAGTTTTCTCCCATTGTTAATAATACTTGATATAGATCATCATACATCTATTTTTATGAGTCCATCAGATCACTGAAAAAAAATTCTTGGAACTTAGATTGCTGAATTAAATACATTACTTCCAATTATACTTTAGAAATTTTCTAATTTTACTCCTGCCAGCAATCTAGGAGCCTTTTTTTTTTTTTTTTTTTTTTTTGGTCTCAACCACATTGGGCATTTTTCTTTTTTAATTCCTTGACAGACAAAACTAAAAATAAGAAAATAGTATATAATAAAGGAGGCATTTAATATCAATATAGAAAAGATGTTCAATTTGATAAAAGGTGTTATGACAACCAGTCAACCACTCGGCAAAAACAAATTTAGAGCCATAATCTGCACCTAAAATAATTAATTCTCTAAATGATTAAATATAAACACAAATAATAAAATATAAAACAATTTGAAGAAAATAAGAGGGCATATGTATAGGTCAAGAAAACCTTTTCAATTAAGACTGAGCAAAAATGGAAATATCTAACTAAAAAAAATATCTTAAGACATTTGTGTGGGGAAAAATACCACAATCCAAGTGAAATAGCAAATGACAAACAAGGGAAAATATAACTATGTTACAGAAAGGCATTAATGGCTTTATAGAAATCTTACAAATTGGTAATAAAAAGAACATATGCAGTAAAAAAGTAGGCCAAGTATTGTATATGAACAGGCAAGTTACAAAAATCAGAAATATAAATAATTAGTAATATATGATAAAATATTTTATCTCATTAGTAATCATAACTGTGAACAAAAGACTGGCTATCTTCTCCTCCCTCATCAATTTATTTTACCTACAGACAATCACTTATCGAAGCATAAAACTTACATTTTGTAAGAAGTAAAGTCATCCTTTATTTTTCTCACATCCTACATCTAATATGTGTTATAAAATCCTGTAATTTACAACTTTTAAATGTCTTCTCACAAGTCATTTTCTGACATCCTGCTACAGGCCATCATTGCTCATTTCTTGAGATGACGCAAAAGCCTTTGAACTGGACTCCCTAACCTTGCCAAACCCTCTATTCTATATTTCACTCTGAGTCAGAGTGATTCTTTTTCCATAAAACTGACTTATTTTACAAAATTCAGTTTTTTGTAAAATAAGTCAGTTCCTATCATTGCCTTGCTGAAAACCCTCAGATGGCTTCTCATCACCCTCAGAGTAAAAGGGAAAGTACGTACATTTTCCTGTAAGTTTCTCCACACTAAGCATCTGCGACGGCACTGAGGACATCTCCTGCAGGAGATTTCCCTCTTACTTCGCCCAGCCATCTTAAGATTCCTTGAACCTTGAACTTAGGCAAGCCAGCTTCACTTCATTCAAGTCTCTGCTAAATATTACTTCACCCAAAAGACCTCTTCTGGCCTGATAAAAGAGCAGCCCCCTTTTCTTTGTTGTACCTACACTTATCCTGTTTAAATATTTTTTATAACACTTCTCAGCATCTGACTCCTATCCTATCCCAACCTATCCTTCTCTACTGTACCCTACTCTACCATACCTTTCCTGTTTCCCTTCCTTTCCCCTCCCCTCCCCTCCCTTCCCTTCCCTTCCCTTCCCTTCCCTTCCCTTCCCTTCCCTTCCCTTCCCTTCCCTTCCCTTCCCTTCCCTTCCCTTCCCTTCCCTTCCCCTCCCCTCCCCTCCCCTCCCCTCCCCTCCCCTTCTATTCTCTAATCTCTGCTCCTCCTCCAGTGTGAGTCTGATGAGGGCAGGGGCTTTGTTTTGTTTACTGCTAAATCCTCAGAGCCAAGAACAGTGCTGGCACTTAGTAAATGTACAACATTTGTTAACTAACTTAATGAATGGACCCATGTCTGAAAAAAAAAAAGAAAAAAATATACACACACACATACACATTTAAATCACCATAGGTCTTCTAAATCATTGCTACATCAAAAGTAATGTTTCCAGTTTTGAAGTCTTTCAAGAAGGTTTTTTTTCTCCCCAAGGCAAGATTCAATTTTATACTTTGAAAGATTAAATGAAAGAGAATTTGAGTTATGAAGACAGAATTTTGGAATGTTACATTTTAAAGAGATTTTTAACTGATACAACTTTATTGTGATAACTGAGAATAAAAATACTTCTTGAAAGGTCAAATGGCATAAAAATGAAAATGTCAACACTTTGAGGACTGGTCTTGAGAGATCCACTACTTCCTCGCTGCATAACTTTGGTATTCTTCTATGCCTCAGGTTTCTCATCCGTAAAACAGGATAAATTCTTGTATATAATTTATAAAGCTGTTGTGATGATTAAATGATTTAGGTCATGTGTAGAGCTTAAAAAAGTGCTTGGAACATAGTGTCTCATAAGAATTTACTATTATTATTTATTCAATAATAGTACTATCACTTCACAATAAGTAGGTGCTCTTAGTTGAACTTTTCTGTTTGTTTTTCTCTGCAGTGATTCTATGGAAAAAAAATCTTGTTCATAGAAGAAATCTAGGAGAGTAAACTTTGCAGGTACAAAACGTAGATAAGAGAACTGAGACAATTTCTAGTAATTTGCATAAACTCCCTGTTTTTTAATTGTTGAATTCAGACAAGCTATTTTGGTCTTTACATTTTTCAAATCAATTCCTTATTTCTCCATTTCATTTTTATGCCTAAGCAAAGTTAAAGGAAAAATAAAATAGATTCAACAAGGAAATCCTGAATAAAATAAAATTCTGAAAGCAAGTTTCTTGCACACAGAGAAAGAAGGCACTCCAACATTGAGACTGAGTGGGACAGTCCAAATGCACAAAACTTGGGTTTTAAAAAATTAACTTTATAAAAAGGTCAGGTCCTATTTGTCCTTTTAAGATAAAACTGACTCCAACTATAAGACATACTTGTTTTCCTAGAACATAACTAATTATCATTTTTTATTCTTCCAAAATGCATGCAAATTTCATATATTATATTTAGTAAATCCATTGAAATATATACTAACAGTCATAATTGATATTAAGACATGATTTTGTTTGTATCACCTATATATGTGTTTGCCATTCTGTTTGTGATCTGTGTAAAATGAGCTCTTCTACTTCCTTAACAATTCCTCAAATAGCCAAGAACTGTGCTCAGGAAACAACATCATTGGCTGAAATGTAACAATAAAATAAAAATTTTCAAGACATCATCATGTCCTCTCAAATGTTACAGCTTTAAAAAAAAAATATAATCTGTTATTTAAAAGTAAATTTTAACAAGGACAATATTATCGTTTTATATGTAAAAATGTTTGACACGATACCTTGAACAATGACCAACTAAAACTTGAGTTATCTTTTCCTGTCATGGCCTGAGGGATCTTTATTCACTGCCTAAATGTCTCAGCCTAAAATCTAGGAACAATCAGGACTTGATATTCAACTTAACTGAGCAAACTGTTCACTTTAAAGACCCTGGCCGGGAATCGATCCTGGGACTTTCACACACAGGGCCGATGCTCTAACGCTGAGTCAACCTGCCAAGGGCTCAGTATGTACCACATTTTAACCTGCCTGTTTTCTTCATTTTTTGTAGAAAAATTAACAGGAGAAAAGGTCCTTAGTTAAAGTCACCATATTATTGTGAGTTATAATTTTAAAATAAACTAAATAAAAACAATTGTTTTTATTATTTGCAAAATATTTACTAATATTTTTTCTTGAAAGAAAAACTAACCCCCCCCTCCACCACCACAAAATTATTTACAGGACATAATCTAGTGGAAGCAATAGATGAAAGAAGGCAGGGGAGGAGAGAAGATAATTCTTTTAGATTCTCAGCTTTATTTTATTTTAATGTTTGTCATCCTGTAAAAATACTGCATCTTAACATATCGATCTCAGATTTGGAGGTGGTTGGAAAAAAGAATGAGAAAGATACATGGATTGGAAGAAATTTATAGCTGGAGCTAATGCTGAGTGAAAATGTAGAGTACATACCTAGCATGGTTTGTGCTTCCTTTCTCCAGAGAGGAAATGACACTTTAGATTCTCTGGGAAGCTGGAACTACATGCAAAAAAGGATGGGCAAATTTGTCATTCAGAATTTATGAAGGATATTTTTTCTTCTCACTGACTAAAAAGAACAAATCAAACACTAGGTTTCCAATTCTGAAAATTAGTAGACTCTGGAGAGCCAATTAAACATTATTCCCCTATCTTGACTCTGTTTTAACATAACTTTATTGCACACTGTTTCTTTTGCTTACAAGGCAGGTAGATGGTGTTATCAGGCTAATTTGGGGACAGTTATCATTATAATGTAATTTTTTGCAATTATGTGGTAGACCAGGTGGCAAGGCAGCATGGCTTTGCATTGCCAAGGTGCAAAACAAATTCAGTGTTCAATCAACCTGAGAGAGAAAGGACAATTCTCATTTGCATAAACATGTAGCCACGGAAACGAGATGCACAGAGGTATAAGGGGAAAGAGACCTATTTTACATGATGTGCATAGAATATTTGACAGTTTAGATTGGAGGCGTCATTGATGTGGGTTGGAATGGTATGGTTGGTTGCCATGGATATGGTTTTTCCTACTGGCAGTGCAGAGATTGGCAGGGATGGATGCTGGAAGAAAAAAAAAAAAGCCCAAACCACTGCAACACTCTGGCAGCCTCATTCTTTTCTTTTGTTGAAAAGCTATGTATCCTTTCTGCACTAATGACAGCTCATCAAGTATGCAGTGTAATCTAGCAACACTGATATTTCTGTAATAAATCATTCATGTATATTATATATGTACTTATACATTCTATGCACATATATATGTGGCAATCTACATGTATATATTTGGAATAACATGTATGCAGATTAATAAAAGATTAGATTTGGAAGAAAAATATTTACTTTTTAGCTACTCTTTATTTAGTATTGATTTGGAAAATTCTTAGATATGAGAATTTATTAAACAATGTGTAAATATACTGAACTATCATCTAACTTAGGAAAAGAGAATCTGCATAGTTTGTTTCTGTGGACAAGGCAAACAATGAAAGGAAGGAGGAGTGGCTTGTCCCAACGGCTTAGTCTCTGGTTATTTAACCCTGTAGCCACCGCCTTGCTGTAACGTAATTGCACAAATGGTATTTGTCCATAAGAAACAAGTGGTTTCTATGTTCTTTTTAGGTTCTAGTGCAACATTGAGCATAGTATATAGACCCATACAGGCTATATACGCTCTTCTTTAGAACCGCTGAAAGGACTTACATTTCATTTCTACAGCTTACCCATCCATTATCTTGTTTTCAAACAGTTAGTCCAGAATCTTGCTTGTATTAAAAGGACTGCAAGACTGTCTTTATCTTCAAGAATTCATTCACTAACATACCTTGTGATGTGCTCTAAAGGAGAAACGCGGCCAGTTGCCCAACCTGGCAGGTGAGAGCTGGGAATGGAGAACCTTTGTCTCCACAAATGCAGCTTTGAACTTGGCCATACTTGCAAACTTTGAATGTTGGTAGTTCTTAGGACCTTGTGTGTTTCCTCTCTCCTCCTTCCAGATTGTGGTGGAATGTTGAGTGTCACTGTATTTTCTAAACTGCGTGCACCCAAATACTGGAAACTGAGGAAAGAATTGGAAACAAGATTTGTTGTGCAGTCAAAATAACAGAATCATTCTTGAAACATGAGCATGTTATTGGCCCTTAATAATTCAACTTTGCTATTCATACAGTCAAAATGTAATGAATAACTATCAGTAAGCTGGTCTGTAATGGTATTCACATTGAAGAGAAGGTGTAGTAGAAAGAACAATGAAAATAATCTTCTCTTGCCTTAGAAGAAAGATCTTTCCAATGGGAAAAACAACGAAAGTTTGTATTGATATTAGATCATTTTCCCTGTATTTAATATTTTAGGTGAAAAATCTACTATTTCTCGATGAACCGTATAAAAGGGACTGGTTGCTTTGTATTTTTTTACACAAAGCAGGTCAGTTCCTATAAACCCCTCACACACACACCTGACCACCATCATTGTTCTCAGCTTCCCCTAGAAACCAACCGGCAATTGCTGCATAAACTCGTCAGTGATCTCTTTCTCGAGGTGAAAATCAGCTGTAATCATATTGCACTTATTTTCATTATCTTTATTTCTTAGTTTACTTTTATTTGTGCTTCTTTGAGTAATAAGCTCTTCTTTATTTCCTAAATACGTGTTTCAAGAAAAAGTAATTTTTTAATCTCTGTATTGTATTGTTTTCTAAGTTGGGTTTTTTGTTTTGTTTTGTTTTGTTTTTGTATTTTTCTGAAGCTGGAAATGGGGAGAGACAGTCAGACAGTCTCCCGCATGCGTCCGACCGGGATCCACCCGGCACGCCCACCAGGGGGCGATGCTCTGCCCCTCTGGGGGCGCTCTGCTGCGACCAGAGCCACTCTAGCGCCTGGGGCAGAGGCCAAGGAGCCATCCCCAGTGCCCGGGCCATCTTTGCTTCAATGGAGCCTCGCTGTGGGAGGGGAAGAGAGAGACAGAGAGGAAGGAGAGGGGGAGGGGTGGAGAAGCAAATGGGCGCTTCTCCTGTGTGCCCTGGCTGGGAATCGAACCCGGACTTCTGCACGCCAGGCCGATGCTCTACCACTGAGCCAACTGGCCAGGGCCTTGTTTTCTAAGTTTTTAAAAATAAAATAAGACTTCTAAATTCTATCCGGATAATAAATTTATTATATAAGAAAGAGATTCACAATGATTAAAAAAGAGAATATAGTCAATATTATTACAGTAACTGTGTATGGTGACAGATTGTTATTTACTGTGATAACTTCATGGGCAATATAAATATTGCATCATTATGTTGTATGTCTGAGACTAATAATGTATGTCAACTATAATTTTTAAAAAGTGAACGAATACAAATTTCAGTAGAGTAGATTATCATAGTGCACAGATCTACTTGACTATATACCTTTTGATCACATGTAAGTGTTCCTGTCCAGACGTTCCTCTTGGCTATATTGTCATATGCATTTTGCTTTCTTATTTTCTGTTTTCTATAATATCTTCTGTTCTTTTCTATTTTTCGTTCCCAATTTTGTGCTTCTTGTGTAGTGTACCCCTTTACTTATAATTTCTATAAAAGATATTGTATTGCCAAAAAGCCAAATGAGGCCCAAATCCTTAGTGTGTTCCCTTGTATAAGCTACTTGGGGCTACAGCACTGAGACTCTCATGCACAGTTGTCGAGATGACGTGGAGAGCTGCTATGCATCATGTACTAAAATAAAAAATTTTAAAACTTTATTTCTATTTCAAAGACACAAAATTGCTTGCTTATCATTAAAAATCAATTTTTAGTTCTGCAGGAATAAAGAAATATGAATGCTGTCATGTTATGAGTGAAGACCTGATTATTTCCTGCTGTGAGTGTGATTCTCCAGTGGTCAGAAGGGGAGCTCTGCAGTGGTAAACTTTTCTTGGACAAGTGTACACTTGCCTCAGTCTCACTCATAAACCAGAAGGTTACATGCACTAGGCTTAAATGTGTTCATTTCAAATCAGGAGGGAGACCTGACTTACATACTAAATTTCCAGGAGTATCATTTACAAAATTTATCATCTTATATGTGGATTGATTCATTTTCAGGCCCTGGTCAGTGGATCAATATTTCATCATTTTAAGAATTTTATTAAACATATTATTTTCTCACTTTTGTGTTATTAAAACATATACCTGTACTAGTTTTGGTTCCTTCCATAAAAGAAAAATGTAAATTTTACATTTTGCATCATAGGTTTATTTTCTCTCCCTAAAAATAAATAGACACTTTCCTTGTTTTTCAGACTCATTCAAAATATAGGCAGTATTTCTTCTTTGAAAAGAGAATAAGGCAGCAAACTGATTATTTGTTGTGATCAGGCTTATTAAAACAGAGACAAAAAAACAGAATTTGTTTCCCAGACCTGTCATTAGGGGATTAAAAGGGGAGGGTTAAGTTTCTCATCTTAACTTTCCTCAGTTGCAAAGTGACATGCTCTGAATTTCATAAGCACATTTGACACACTAAAACAAATAAATCGAAATTTCCAAATTCTTTGTGAGGAGGAACAGCAGTTTGGCTTTCCTTAGGTTTTGAGTGCAACTTCAGGTGGGACATGTGCTCAGCTGGCCATGATGGAGTTAATTTCTGATGCAGGGAAAAACAGGACAGGTTGATGGCCAGGAGACCTGATGCAAAAGTTGCAGACCTGGAGTGGATGTTAATATAAGGATTTGAGAATACCTAAATTGATGTCTTAGAATTTCTTATAGAAAGCATTGCCTATGCTTATACACTTTTTAAACCTCAGCTTTTTCATCTCTAAGTAAAGATCTGTTTGTCTCTATTTAAATTTACCCCTTTCTTGAGATAATATGAGAATTGGTATAATAAAGCATAAAAAGCATGTTTGTTATGTGAAATGTACTGAAATTCCTGATGTAGCTGCATCTCGTTATGATAGCATTGCTTTCATTCTGATAAAACTATATATATATTAAATTTTCACTTACAAACTTGTCTATCTTCCACCTACACTTAACATAACCCCAAATCCCTGCCATCAATTTTGTTTTCCTACAAACTACTAAAGAGTTTCCTACTACTTCTAAAGAGTTAATAGAGAAAAAAAGCTTTATATCTCAGAATTACTGGATAATGTTTTTGTTGTTGTTTGTTTATTTTTTAATCTGACAGAGAAAAACACCTTCGGTCAAAGATAACCTCAAATTTTTCTTTTTCTGGTCTTCAAAATGCCACATGTCATTTTCTCACTGTTCCATGTCACCCATGCTGACATCAAACCATGTGCCAATATTCCTTATCCAGTTGGCTCAATGGAATGATGCCCTTCACCATTCAAATTAAATCTGAACCCTGTGTCACTGCTCCTAAGCTGCTATTCATCAATTTTTTCATGTTGTCATGTAGCCATGCTGTGATTTTTTTACTAATATCCTTATCTGTATCATTAATTTTACCTTCTGGTGCAGGAGTACTGAATAATATGATTTACAACTTAATAAAATGAGTTTTTAAAACATTAGATAAACTAGTAAATCAATTTTTATAAGAGTCAGCAGTCTAGAGTTCTGAAGGTAGACTTAATTTACCTTCTTTGCCTGATTTCATCTCAGGTGAACTGAGTGGCATAAAACAATACAGTAAACAATGCAGTCATGCATAATACATAGCAGTTGAATTCAATTTTAGTGGTTCTCCTAATGGTGTCCAGATGAAGACAGGGTGGGAATGGAAGGTTGATAGGTGTTTCGAGGCATCTCCTTGACTTTGAAATCTCACTCTCTTACTTTTTTTAACCTCAAGAATGAAATGTACCTTTGTGAGCACAAATCCTTTGGGGGAGGTTGATTGTGCTCACTGCTTAGAATGCCAACATTCTTTTTAAAATGTACTCAGTTGAAGGATAGACTAATATAATAAAAAAAATATTGATAACTAATTGGGTCTTATTTTCTGTCTTTAGATAGTTAATTAGACAAACCACCTAAGATAGATATTCAAAAAAATCAAAGGTATTTATCTTCTATGTGGAAAAAGGGCAATTTGCTCTCTCCACCCACCCAGATGCTAATTTAAGGGACTAAGGCAGTTTAAAATATTACCCAAATGTATGTCTGTTGTGGGAATTCAAATTCTATTACTGGGTGCAGGTAAATTCCAGAGTAACAAGTAGAATCTGGTCTGTTATAAACCATCATACTTTTGAATAGGTATGGCTGTGACTGGTTGTTATTAATCGATTCATGAAATTCAATACAAGCTCTCTGTATCATCCCAAAGATATTGTGTGGATATTTGTGGAACATACAGCCAAGGAATAAAAAAGAACTGACTGTCAAGAGAGTTTTTCAGCAGCTTGAAATGGTAAAAAGAGAAATGTCTCTTTGCCTTCCTTACTCACCATTTCCTCACCCCACCTGCCCCCAGAAATGGAGCCCTAAGTAACATTTTCGAGCTTTAAAAAGTACTTTTCCTTTCTTAATTTGGAAATGTCTATGTAAGAAGACTAAATTCAAGTAGGATCTCACAGTATGGGTGAAATGGAAGAAAGCAACAAATGAACAAAGTAAACAATGGTATGTTATTATTCTTTTAGTGACAAATAATGGCAGCTATAATGTAAGATTAATGTGTCATCAAGACTAAATTAGGTAACTTTGTCAACATTCCTAAAGGACACAGACCTCACCTCCCTGGGCCTCAGGCCCCTTGTCCACAAATAAAGGTTTGGATATCTTCTAGACTTACGATTTTAACATTATTCTCCAGTATCAAACTCAAACAATAGTTGGTTCTCCTTAAGAAAATCATTGGTGATAAAATAAATAACAAAACAGGTTCAAATTAATGGTGCATCTACACTAGAATTTTCCTGGCATGTGTACTTCTTGCAATTGAACACATAAATAATACAGGTGAAATCTGTATTAAAGATTTAAATCTGGAAAAATACTTCGGTACAACTTTGATAATCATATACAAGAAATATTTATATTCATTGTCTCAAAAAGATAAAGGCTTATTGGATATAGAATCAAAGTTTACAAAATCATGAGTAAATTCTACTTAAAGTAAACAGATTATCTCATCAAATCTTAGTACCTAAGGAGAACTTGAAAAACTTAATTTTAACACAGGTCAGTCCTTCCTTCCTTCCTTCCTTCCTTCCTTCCTTCCTTCCTTCCTTCCTTCCTTCCTTTCTTCCTTTCCTCCTCCTCCTCCTACCTCCTCCTCCTCCTCCTCCTCCTCCTCCTCCTCCTCCTTCTTCTTCTTCTTCTTCTTCTTCTTCTTCTTCTTCTTCTTCTTCTTCTTCTTCTTCTTCTTCTTCTTCCTTACTGTGAGTAATTTAATGAGATATTCAGAAGAGTAAAAATCCAAACAGGATTGGAAATTATAGTAGGTTAGGGTGACCCAAAATATGTAAGTCAAGACACTTAATTATACAGAATGCTCTTTAACATGTTGCCTTTGAGGTAAAAAACAATGGCTATTATATCCCTGCTATTGAGTATTAATAATATATCATAGCATGCTGAACACCCAAAGACAGTGGTTCTTAAAGTGTGTGCCAGGGTGTACTGGTGTGCCCTAGAAGATTTCCAGGTATGCCCTATGGTATTCCAGAGAAATATGTGCCTGTTGCGGACCAAAAAAACCAACAGCGTTTATGGAGTTTAGATTTTGGGGGGACAGAGGTGTGGGGAATTGGCTGTAAACTGGCAGTCTGCCCAACCCCCATCTCACTTGCCTGATTAGGTTGCAAAAGGCTGTTAAGCTGTGGTGCTGGATTGTGTACAATACCCCCCATGTTCCCTGGAAAGACTGGAGGCAAATTTCTTCTATCCTTTGTTTGGTTAAGATGATATGTATGGTGGGGGTTTTGGATTGATGATTAAACATAAGGAATTGTCTCTTGAAGCCTTTTGGATTTTTATAAAAAAAGAATATGTGGCAATATCTAAAAAAGCTTTGAACATTTTATTACAATTTTCAACATCCTATTTATGTGAATTAGGATTTTTTACCCTCAACACAATTAAAAGTAAAAAGAGAGGAATTCTTCAAAGTATTGATGGGAAATGAGAGTTTGTCTTTCAAATATATGCCCATACATTGAAGAAATCACTAGGACACATCAGGCTCATGTTTCTCATAAACACAAAATGAAAAAACTTAACACATTAGTGCCAGGACCTGCCAAATTTACTAAATCTTACTAAGAATATATCTATATATATAAAAAGATAACTTTTTTGTCTTTTTTTTAATTCCTCTTTTTTATGAATTCTAAAAAGTGTAACTCAAAAAATATAACATAAAAATGTTTTTAATATCAGAATAAATTTAATTTTATTATATTTATTTTGTTTAATTATCATAAAAGCATGCTTGGACTTTATATTTTTTCTTTAATATTTGACTTAATTATTATAACATATTTATCAGAAATTTGTATATAGTGTGCCTACAATTATTTGTAGGGTTTTAAATGTGCCTGACTTCAAAATGTTTAAAAACCACTGCCCTGAGTGACGTCACGGAAATGGCGCCATGAGCAGCGCGTCCGACAGATCTCCCCAAAATCACAACAAATTTATCAACTAGAAACAGAAAAATTTATCCTCGGAGCATTCCGGAGTTCCACACAAACTGAAAGCGAAAGGACTGTTATCACTTGAATCTGAGAGACGAGGGTGTGGAGGAAGCTAACTACCGCAGAGACCTTCATTCAAGCCGTGGAGGGATTGCGCCTGTGGTGAGTCGGCCCACACTCGGGAGCAGCGAGCAGCCGCCGGTGCGTGCCCGGTCCGGTTGCAGAGCAAGCACTGCTAACGTTCCCAGCGGCCGTGCACTGCAAGTGAGAGTCCCCAGCCACCTGTGCCTGGAGCACCCCATTCGCGCGCGTGCCCTGGGCATCCTACACGCCCAGAGTGCCCTACTGGCCCACACACCCAGGGTGCCCCATTATCCTGCAGCTGGTGCGCCCCAGCCGCCAGCGGCGGGGCGAGCGGGAGAGGCGCCAGGGCGGTCTTCCCTACTTGGGAGATTCTCTCCGTGGGTGGGGCACCTCACCCAGCCATTCAAGCTAACAATCAAGTGTTGGGGGAGGGGCGCGCAGGCAGCCTGAAATACCTTCGGGAGCACAGCTGCGACCCAATCACTGAAATTAGCTTAACCCATGAAATCTGCGCACCCATGGGCTCTAATTGATAAGATCTCTCTCAGTTCAGCGATCCAAGACAAGAGGCATGATATTTTTTAGTGCCTCTCGCTAGAGGGACGGGGGCAACTTCTGATTGATAGAGCCTCCATATTCAGGGATAAACGCTAACAAGAGGGACTTGGCAGATAATAAGATCTATACTACACTAGTCGCAAGCAGAGACTAGTGCCTCTTCTTCCCAGCCAAAACAGGCTACAAAGTGTGGAAAGCCTGGGTTGAGTGGTCCAACTGAATGCTAGGCGCTGAACAGTCACCTTGACAATTGATTCCCACCCCCGCCTGATTACACTGGAGGCTCAGACTGCCAGAGCCTTTCCCAAAGCCTTGCGCTGAGTGGGGATAGAGTGGGGATTTCCTAGCTCTTTGAGCCTTTTACTCCCCAGGCAGAAGCAGTAGCAGCCTTATAGCTGGATCACCAGGCTGCTAATTCAGGAAGGGGGGACTAGGAGAAAGACTCCAGGAAAGCAAACTCTCTCATCATTGGACCCTGCAAACGCCAACAAGCCTTGACTACCAGCAAGACTAAAGCCAATTATATGACATTGCCATAGAATCCCATCAACTGCAAATCCCTACCTAAGTGAGACACAGGGGCAGAGCCTGGGGTACAGAGTCACCGACCAGGAAGAGGGAGAGAAAAGAAAAAGGAAGAAGTTAACCTCTCAAAATCAAGAAAAATCCACAGACTTTACAACTTGTTCCAGTAATTTTTTGTTGTTGTTGTTTGTTTCTTCTATCTTATTGCCTTTATTATTATTATTTCTATTTCCTCCACCTCGGTCCTTCTATTCTCTGCCCATCTTATGCTTCCCTTTTCTTGAACTACACTACCCATGAATGTTACATTTTATTTCTTTTCTTCATCCTCACCCTCCTTTAAGGTTATACTCCAAAACACTTAACTCTCACTCGCTCCTCTTTTGTTTTTTTTGTTTTGCTTTATTTTGTTTTTTTTTCTCTTCCTTTTTTTTTCTTCCTTCGTTTTTCTCTTTTTCTTATTTTTTCCTTTCTATTCATTTTTTCTTTTCTCGTTTTACTTTTCCTCCCATTTAATCCTCAATCACAAACAAATTAGTTAATTTGGGACTCAAGGGTTTTTTTTTGGTTTTATTTTTCTTTTTTGATTTTGTTTTTTTTTTGTTTGTTTGTTTATTTTTGTGGCATTTTGGGTACTTTTTACGTTGCTTTTTAACTCACTAGCATTCCTCCCAACCCAAGGTCTCCATTGTATTTAGTCTTCACTCCACTTAATACAACAGATTTTTACTTATTATTTTTATTTTTTTCTTCTTTATTATTCTTTTTTTTTCTCCTTTTTTCTGGTTCCCTCTTATCCCTCTCATTATATTTCTTAGTCGACCATCACTTACAAGCAAATCATCTTATGCTTGTCTAAGATTTTCTTCCTTTTTTTTTTTTTTTTTTTCATTTAGTAGGTCCCTACTCCCTCTTTTTGCCCCTTGAACTCTTCACCCCAAATCAGGCCCTCCATTATAGGCAGTTTTTGTTCCATTTAGAATAATATAATTCACAGGTCATCACGATATTTCCTGAGGAGGGGAGAGGAGGGAAAGAGAAGAAAGAAAAAAGGGGGAAATAATAAATTATTACTTTTTTTTTGTGGGGTGTTTTACCTTTTTTTTTTTACTTTTTACTCTTTATTAATTCTAATTAGTGCTATCAACAAGACCACCCTCAGATGCCAATAAGAAAGAGGAAATCGAATATTATGGATACAAAAGAAAGAGAGGTAACACAAATAGATGTGGAAAAATCTATGGAGAAAAAACTTAACATATTGGAAGACTTGGAGCTAAATGACAGAGAATTTAAAATAGAAATCTTAAAAATACTCAGAGATATACAAGAAAACACAGAAAGGCAATTTAGGGAGATCAGAAAACAACTCAATGAACACAAAGAATATATTACCAAGGAAATTGAAACTATAAAAACAAATCAAACAGAAATGAAAAACTCAATTCACGAGCTGAAAAACGAGGTAACAAGCTTAGCAAACAGAACAGCCCAGATAGAAGATAGGATTAGTGAAATAGAAGACAAACAACTTGAGGCACAACAGAGAGAAGAAGAAAGAGACTCAAAAATAATAAAAAACGAGAAAGCTCTACAGGAATTGTCTGACTCCATCAGAAAGAATAACATAAGAATAATAGGTATATCAGAGGGAGAAGAGAAAGAAAATGGAATGGAGAATATACTCAAACAAATAATAGACGAGAACTTCCCAAGCCTGTGGAAAGAACTAAAGCCTCAAATTCAAGAAGCAAACAGAACACTGAGTTTTCTTAACCCCAACAAACCCACTCCAAGGCACATCATAATAAAGATGACACAAACCAATGACAAAGAAAAAATTCTCAAGGCAGTCAGGGAAAAGAAGAGTACAACATATAAAGGAAGGCCTATTAGATTATCATCAGATTTCTCAGCAGAAACTCTACAAGCTAGAAGAGAGTGGACCCCAATATTTAAAGCCCTGAAAGAGAGGAACTTTCAGCCAAGAATACTATACCCATCAAAGCTATCCTTCAAGTATGAAGGAGATATAAAAACATTCACAAATACAGAAAAGATGAGAGAATTTATCAGCAGAAAGCCCCCACTCCAGGAAATACTAAAGGGGGTTTTCCAACCAGATTCAAAGAACAAAAGAAAACAACACCACAAGTAACAGCTCCACCAAGAACACAGTAAAACCAAACTTAAACTGTGACAACAAAGGAAGAAAAGGGGGGAGAGGATGGAGATTAACAGTAGCAAAGGACGATGAAGTGCAGAAATACTCATAAGATAGGGTACTACAATGAATATGGTAGGTACCCTTTTCATTACTTACTGGTAACCACCCTTGAAAAAACCACTACAAAAACACTTGACTTAAAAAAGGTAGCAACAGAGGAAAGAAGTATGGAACACAAACAAACAAAAACAAATGATAGAAAAACAAAAGAGAAGAATCAAACAAGATACAAAACTAACAGAAAGCAATTTATAAAATGGCAGTAGGGAACCCACAAGTGTCAATAATTACACTAAATGTAAATGGATTAAACTTACCAATAAAAAGACACAGAGTAGCAGAATGGATTAAAAAAGAAAATCCAACTATATGCTGCCTACAAGAAACACATCTAAGCAACAAGGATAAAAACAAATTCAAAGTGAAAGGCTGGAAAACAATACTCCAAGCAAACAACACCCAAAAAAAAGCAGGTGTAGCAATACTCATATCTAATAATGCTGACTACAAGACAGAAAAAGTACTCAGAGACAAAAATGGTCATTTCATAATGATTAAGGGGACACTGAATCAAGAAGACATAACAATTCTTAATATATATGCACCAAACCAAGGAGCACCAAAATATATAAGACAGCTACTTATTGACCTTAAAACAAAAACTGACAAAAATACAATCATACTTGGAGACCTCAATACACCGCTGACGGCTCTAGATCGGTCATCCAAACAGAGAATCAATAAAGATATAGTGGCCTTAAACGAAATACTAGAACACCTGGATATGATAGACATCTATAGGACACTTCATCCCAAAGAGACAGAATATACATTTTTCTCTAGTGTACATGGAACATTCTCAAGAATTGACCATATGTTGGGCCACAAAGACAATATCAGCAAATTTAGAAAAATTGAAATTGTACCAAGCATATTTTCTGATCATAAAGCCTTGAAACTAGAATTCAACTGCAAAAAAGAGGGGGACAAACCCACAAAAATGTGGAAACTAAACAACATACTTCTAAAAAATGAATGGGTCAAAGAAGAAATAAGCGCAGAGATCAAAAGATATATACAGACAAATGAAAATAAAAATACGACATATCAGAATCTCTGGGATGCAGCAAAAGCAGTAATAAGAGGAAAGTTCATATCACTTCAGGCCTATATGAACAAACAAGAGAGAGCCGAAGTAAAACACTTAACTTCACACCTTAAGGAACTAGAAAAAGAAGAACAAAGACAACCCAAAACCAGCCGAAGAAAGGAGACAATAAAAATCAGAGCAGAAATAAATGAAATAGAGAACAGAAAAACTATAGAAAAAATCAATAAAACAAGGAGCTGGTTCTTTGAAAAGATCAACAAAATTGAAAAACCCTTGGCAAGACTCACCAAGGAAAAAAGGCACAGAACTCAAATAAAATCCAAAATGAAAGAGGAGAGATCACCACAGACATCATAGATATACAAAGAATTATTGTAGAATACTATGAAAAATTATATGCCACCAAATACAACAATCTAGAAGAAATGGATAAATTCCTAGAACAATACAACCTTCCTAGACTGAGTCATGAAGAAGCGGAAAGCCTAAACAGACCAATCAGCAGGGAGGAAATAGAAAAAACTATTAAAAACCTCCCCCAAAATAAAAGTCCAGGCCCTGACGGCTACACCAGCGAATTTTATCAAACATTCAAAGAAGACTTGGTTCCTATTCTACTCAAAGTCTTCCAAAAAATTGAAGAAGAAGCAATACTTCCAAACACATTTTATGAGGCCAACATAACCCTCATACCAAAACCAGGCAAGGATGGCACAAAGAAAGAAAACTACAGACCAATATCTCTAATGAATACAGATGCTAAAATACTAAACAAAATACTGGCAAACCGAATACAACAACATATTAAAAAAATAATACATCATGATCAAGTGGGATTCATCCCAGAATCTCAAGGATGGTTCAACATACGCAAAACGGTTAACGTAATACACCATATCAACAAAACAAAGAACAAAAACCACATGATCTTATCAATAGATGCAGAAAAGGCTTTTGATAAAATACAACACAATTTTATGTTTAAGACTCTCAACAAAATGGGTATAGAAGGAAAATATCTCAACATGATAAAGGCCATATATGATAAACCATCAGCCAACATCATATTAAACGGCATAAAACTGAGGACTTTCTACCTTAAATCAGGAACAAGACAGGGTTGTCCACTCTCTCCACTCTTATTTAACGTGGTGCTAGAAGTTCTGGCCAGAGCAATCAGACAAGACAAAGAAATAAAAGGCATCCATATCGGAAAAGAAGAAGTAAAGGTATCACTTTTTGCTGATGATATGATCCTATACATCGAAAACCTGAAGGACTCCACAAAAAGATTATTAGAAACAATAAACCAATACAGTAAGGTCGCAGGATACAAAATTAACATACAAAAGTCCATAGCCTTTCTATATGCCAACAATGAAATATTAGAAAACGAACTCAAAAAAATAATCCCCTTCACGATTGCAACAAAAAAAATAAAATACCTAGGAATAAACATAACAAAGAATGTAAAGGACCTTTATAATGAAAACTACAAGGCATTATTAAGAGAAATAGAAAAAGACACAATGAGATGGAAAAATATTCCTTGTTCTTGAATAGGAAGAATAAATATAATTAAAATGGCCATATTACCCAAAGCAATATATAAATTTAATGCAATTCCCATCAAAATTCCTATGAGATTTTTTAAAGAAATGGAACAAAAAATCATCAGATTTATATGGAACTATAAAAAACCCCGAATAGCCAAAACAATCCTAAGGAAAAAGAATGAAGCTGGGGGCATTACAATACCTGACTTTAAACTATATTATAGGGCCACGATAATCAAAACAGCATGGTATTGGCAGAAAAATAGACACTCAGACCAATGGAACAGAATAGAAAGCCCAGAAATAAAACCACATAGATATGGTCAAATAATCTTTGATAAAGGGGCCAACAACTCACAATGGAGAAAAGAAAGCCTCTTCAACAAATGGTGTTGGGAAAACTGGAAAGCCACATGCAAAAGAATGAAACTCGACTACAGCCTGTCCCCGTGTACTAAAATTAATTCAAAATGGATCAAAGACCTAAATATAAGACCTGAAACAATAAAGTACATAGAAGAAGACATAGGTACTAAAATCATGGACCTGGGTTTTAAAGAACATTTTATGAACTTGACTCCAATGGCAAGAGAAGTGACGGCAAAGATAAATGAATGGGACTACATCAGAATAAAAAGTTTTTGCTCAGCAAGAGAAACTGATATTAAAATAAACAGACAGCCAACTAAATGGGACATGATATTTTCAAACAACAGCTCAGATAAGGGCCTAATATCCAAAATTTACAAAGAACTCATAAAACTCAACAACAAACAAACAATCCAATAAAAAAATGGGAAGAGGACATGAACAGACACTTCTCCCAGGAAGAGATACAAATGGCCAACAGATATATGAAAAGATGCTCAGCTTTATTAGTTATTAGAGAAATGCAATTAAAACTACAATGAGATACCACCTCACCCCTGTTAGATTAGCTATTATCAACAAGACGGGTAATAGCAAATGTTGGAGAGGCTGCAGAGAAAAGGGAACTCTCATCCACTGTTGGTGGGACTGTAAAGTAGTACAACCATTATGGAGGAAAGTATGGTGGTTCCTCAAAAAACTGCAAATAGAACTACCTTATGACCCAGCAATCCCTCTACTGGGTATATACCCCAAAACCTCGGTATCATTGATACGTAAAGACACATGTAGCCCCATGTTCATTGCAGCACTGTTCACAGTGGCCAAGACATGGAAACAACCAAAAAGCCCATCAATAGAAGACTGGATAAAGAAGATGTGACACATATACACTATGGAATACTACTCAGCCATAAGAAATGATGACATCAGATCATTTACAGCAAAATGGTGGGATCTTGATAACATTATACGGAGTGAAATAAGTAAATCAGAAAAAAAAAAGAACTACATGATTCCATACATTGATGGAACATAAAAACGAGACTAAGAGACATGGACAAGAGTGTGGTGGTTACCAGGGGTGGGGGGAGGGAGGACATGGGAGGGAGGGAGGGAGAGAGTTAGGGGGAGGGGGAGGGGCACAGAGAACTAGATAGAGGGTGGCGGAGGACAATCTGACTTTGAAAAAAAAAAACAAAAAAAACCACTGCCCTAAGAAGTCATGCAGAAAAGTAATATATTTAATCTCTATTTTCCAAATTGGACTCTTGATGTCTCTTAGCATTTGTATTCCTCCAAACATACTTTAGGAAATGGTGGATTTGACAATATACCAGTGGCTAAAAAAGTTGTCATACATATATAAAAATCATAAAACCTTATCATATGTAATAGCATGGATGGACATAGAGGGTATAATGCCAAGTGAAATAAGTCAGACAGAGAAAGACAAATACCATATGATTTCATTTATATGCAAAATCTAGGAAAAAAATAAGCAAACAAACAAAATAGAAACCAACTCATAGTTATAAAAAACAGACTGATGGTTGCCAGAAGGGTGAGGGAGTAGGAGGTCTGGGTGAAGAACATGTAGAATTAAGAAGTATAAATTGGTAGCTACAGAACAGTCATGGGCACATAAAGTACAGCATAAGAGATATAGTCAGTAATATTGTAATAACTATGTATGGTGCCAGGTCAGTATTTGAAATACTGGGGGGAGACCCTGGCCAGTTGGCTCAGCAGTAGAGCATTGGCCCAGCATGTAAATGTCCTGGGTTCAGTTCCTGGTCAGGGCACACAGGAGAAGCAGCCATCTGCTTTTCCACCCCTCCTCTTCTCACTTCTCTCTCTCTCTCGCTCGCTCTCTCTCTCTACCCCTCCCCTCATGCAGCCATGGCTCAACTGGAGCAAGTTGGCCCTGGGCACTGAGGATGCCTCCATGGCCTCCTCCTCAGGTGCTAATAAATGGCTCCAGTTGCAATGAAAGGACTCCAAATGAGCAGAGCATCGCCCCCTAGTAGGCTTGCTGGGTGGATCCTGGTAGGGGTGCATGCTGGAGTCTGTCTCTGCCTCCCTTCCTCTCACTAAATTAAAAAAATATTAGGGGGATAACTATGTAAAGTATATGACTGTCTACCCATTATGCTGCACACCTAAAACTAATACAAAATATTATTGAATGTAAACTGTAATTGAAAAATAAAATACATTAAAAAGAAAATGCTAGATTTGATGAATCCATAAATCACAGAGCTATAATGTATAACTGAAAATAAGAAAGCTAGAAATGTTTTTTATAAAGATAATTTTTAGTATATAAGGATCTCGTTTGATATAAAATTTGGCTGATGGACCATGGTCCATCTAATTTGACTCTTCATGGTATTTATCATGCTCTTAAGAATTCAGTGTAATATTTTTGTTGTATTTTTCACAAAATTAAATTGAAGGTGTATATATATATATATATATATATATATATATATATATATGAAAAATTATTATAAAATCAGGGCCATTGACTTAACTAAAGAATTTCTCAGGACTAAGTCTAAGTTCATACCAACCTAAGAATTTCCCAGGATCCATTGGCTCATCTATGCATGTTCTAACATACGTGTAGCTGATGATGGGTTTATTCTTGATGATAATAGATTAGTTCTAATTGTAAAAAGCCTTTATTGAAAATTACTAGTACAAACTGAGGCACAGACTTAACAGAGAGCTTTGTTCTAGGCCTGTTTATGTCCTTTTCAAGGAAAATTACATTACTTAAACATTTATTCTTAGAAAACAAACACAAACACCATGAGGTTTTTATAGAACTTACTATACCTCCAGTATAAAATATTGTATAAGTTAGTAATGGTACCAGCAATATTTTAATTAAAATAATTGGGCCACATAATTTTATGTCAGACTCAACCAACTGCTGGCTTTCATAGCACTGGCACTCTATAGTTAGCATAATTCTGAAGTCTCTGAAGGCAGATAGGCTACTTAGGCTACTTGGAACCATGTTGACAGAAAGGAGAATCAAAGGTAAGTGTTCGTGTAGAGTGGCATTGATAAGGATTTTTATTACTATTTCATGATTTTCTCCATTGTGAATTCTTGACTCAGAGAACTGATTTTCAAACTTTCAGGTGCAAAATTATTACCTTTTTAAAATGTGTATTCTGATTCAAGAGGTTTGGGATCTGCCCCAATTCTGCATTTCTAATAAGCTCCAAGGTGAATCTAGTCCCTGAAGAAATCTTTAAGTAGCATAATTATTAAGAATACATAAGAGAAAGTTTTGCTCCTCTTTGTCCTGGGAGCTTATTGGTTTTTAACCCCTGTAGCATCTGGTACAGGGATATTGGTAACCAAAGCGTATGTTTTGGGAATGTCTCTCTTTCTGTGTGTTGTCACTTTTTTTAAAATTCCAGTCATTTTTTACATCCAGAACATTGATTGTTTTAGTGGGTAGTTTAATTCTTTAAATTAGTTGTTGATAATTTGTTTTCAAAAATTTGGGAAAAGGGAGCAAAAAGTTATTTGTAGAAAATCTGTTTTAAAAGCCTGGACAGTTATACTGTCCTTGATTGGGCTGTATTGCCTAAAGGCAACAGATCCTTGCACAGAATTGGTTGAGAGAGGTTTGTGGCCATTTAGGCTTTAAAAAGACAGAGTATGAGCAGGACACTCCTGATACTGGTCAGAATATGTCAGGGCAATCTTCAGGGAATGACCACTTCATTTTCCTCCTAATGAGGCGGCAATGCTAAGCTGCTGTGGGTTTTACCCAAGGTGTCGTGTAGGCATTTTTTTAATGAAGTCTCAGACATATTTTGCATGCTTTTACCCAGCAGCCTAACCATGCTTCAAAGTTTCAATCTTTTGATTGATCTCACTTATCTTGTTTGGGGACGAGAGGATGGGGAAAAGCTTCTGTAGCTGGTTGGAGGCAGATCCCACAAGAAAGCAATAAACTTTGGAATTGAATAAAAATCTAATTCATGCATGCTAACTCTTTTTGGTAGTATTAATTTTTTTCATTCTATATGTACATTTCCATGGCCATAACTTCCCCTTTGTCAGACTACTCATTAACTATAGCCCTCAGCAGTTAATTTTCTGCCTTTCCCTCCCACTACTTCCCTTTATTTGTTTAGCTGACAGGCTTTTGAAGCAAGCCAAAGCCTGCAAGAATTTCTGGCTTTATTCCTCCTTCATTTTTGTTATTATTAGGAATGTGGACAAGGTGTTAGTATGTGTATTCCATCTTAAAATTGTATTGGAGTTTCTATCTCCTGGGAAAGAACCAAATTGCTTCATAATAGTCATGGACCCAATTCTGTAACTATTCGTAGACAAAATTCTTGTTAGTGCCAAGGAGAGTTTTGCCCTCATTTAAGATTACAAGATCAAGTGGTAAAGGTATTTATAGCCACCTCACTCTCCCCAAGAAAGTAAGTTGAACTAGAAGTGGAAAAAATGTTACTAAAAATGCTATAGATGCTTTTCTTTTCACTAGAACAATTTCCCCTAAGATAAATCAATAGAAAGAGACTTATGAAGAAAAAAATTAAAATTAATTGCTGACTAGTGTTTTAAGTAACAATTTATCTTCTTTCCTACTTTACATAATACAATGTGCATTTTACCTGGAAGACACAATGAAATATAAAAATCAGTGGCTGTCCTATACAGGCAAACATGGAATGCACAGTCTGCTCACTTGTTCCATGTAAGAGTTATAAAAAAGCTAAAAATATTACCAGGTCCTTTGAAAGTCAGTCACATTCAAACAGTACTGTGTTTCTAAAAAAAAAGAAGAAGAAGAAGGTACTACCATTGACCTTGTGAGTGCTCTGCTCACTCCATGGTGGTACTTACATGTCTTCCCAGCCCCTCGCTTTTTCTTCTCTCCCCCCATTTTCCCCCAGAAAAATATGATTGTGGTATAGTGGACAAATCAGAGAACTTCAAGCCAGGATGTTCACTTTATTCTAGTTTTACAGCTGTTCCACTGGTGGAAAATGCTTGACCTTTTTGGTCTTAACTGCCTCATTTATAAATGAGTGGGGTGGGTTGGCTGTTCTCAGGTTTCTTCTGGATCAAATATCCTATGATGAGTACAGGCTGTAAATATTACCTAAATATTTGACACTATCTACATAATAGGAGAAGCTGAAAAGAGAAAAGCCAATGAGTATGCTGTACTTTTCCATTTCCTGTACAATTCTATACACCTGTTTGTGATGAAAATAAGTACATAAATAGATAGTTGTGCAGTAAGAGAAAGGACTTTGAATTCAGGCAGACACTTATGAGATTGCTGGCTCTTTGTAAGGTGACTTTGGGCAAGTTACTTAATCTCAAAATAGAAATTTAAAATGGACTCATCAGTAAAATTAGGGCATCAAAATCTATCTTACAGGATTGTTAATAGACTAAAGTAAGAATTTCTGTGCCAGACACAATAGTGCCCAAATTGGTAGCTATTCTGACTGTAAGTGTGGATGGTTTAGGCATTTAGGAAATGTGAATTCTAGGTCCAGTTTCTCCATAACTAACCAAATAATGGTTTTCCATTTACTAAATAATGTATTCAACAAAGAAATCTTTAGCTCTCCTTCTGGCCCTAATTTTTCACAATTTTAATATGTGTAAAGACTGCCATTGAGGCTTTTTGTCACTCAAAATACAGTTATTCCTTTCTACAAATGTTTAAGTAATCCTGATTGTTTTCAGCAGTTTATTACAACAGTTCTTCTTCATCTTTTCTAGTAAACATTCAACCTTTTTTCTCTAGTGCTTGCATTAATGGTACTTAGAAATAATGTAGATATTTCAAGGACAAATTGATTTGCTTTTGAAAACTAGGTCCTTGAATTTTAAAATGAAAGACCTTTAAAATAAGTATTTTATTTTCTAATATCCAAATCATACCTTTAGTAATTTGACTTATGAAAAACAGAAAGAAAGAAATATAAAAAGGTTTCACCAGAGTAATAATTATTTAAACACATAAACATTTTCCTTGGGTTGGTAAGTACAGTATGTTCCTTTTCTACTCAAGACAAATCTATAATGAAATATGCTAAAACATAAATGGTGCCTTTTTCTATATTGCAAAGGAACTGCATTTTATATTTTCAAGTTCAAACTATTTTACACTCTTAAATAATTTTTGGGTTCAGATTCTTATTTGGTGGATGGATAGCTTCCATAAAATGAGAATCTGGTTGACAACTCATTACACATTAGCCATTAATTAGTAAATTCTCTAGTTTAAACAAAACAAATCTCTCATACTGTGTATGTATCCCCTAAATACTGGCAATCACTCAGAAATATCTATACTGCTATTGCTGGATTTTACAGGTACACAAGTATCTTGGCTTAAAAAAATATCTGGAAAGTTACAGTTCATTTTATATTTGAAATCACTAAACTATTAATGGTGGATAAAAGTCCAAATCTATTTGCTAGGACAAATTTCTCTTCCAAAAATGACTCTGTAAAATTCATATCCATTTTAGAGAAAAAAGATGCTGCTAAAATGTCAATGAATTTTTCAAATGAATATGGATAAGAATGTTGTTGATGTGTCATCTGATCAAAAAGATATAAAATGTGAAATGGAATATATTGTGTAATGAACCTATATACATATTCTTAAAGACATCTTGAACCATCATTAAATCATACTACTTTTGATTTTCAATTAAATAAAGGTTGTAAAGTAAAATGCCTTCAGGGACTAAGTAAGTATCATACACGTTGGAAGAAGCCAGAAACTAAACAATAAAGAGGTGTTAGGGCTATGATTTATAAGACAGTATATGCTTCATCTAAAGCCATTCAAATTGTATTAAAAATAAAGTGAAAATTATAAACCAAATTAAACACATTTTGGGGTAAGATTCTTCTAAAATAATAAGAAAGTCTCTTATGTGAGTCTTGGAGCTCCATCCCTGCTTTAAAAAAAAATAGATATTGAGAAATTGAGAATGGACTAAGGTTAAGTGGAAAATTAATTAAATGAAGGCAATTAGATGTCATAAAAAATTACATTATATAATCCAAAGAACAGAGCTCAGACACTTCCTCAGTATTCCAGAAAGGAAAATGAAACTGGACTTTGAAAATAATGTTCTTCTGATCTTTGACTCTAATAATAAAATTCCATAATTGTAACAGAAAACCTGGAAACAAATGACTTGTATGACAGGGTTATCAATTTCAATGTCTTTCAACTTCTCTGTAGTAGGGACTTCAATATAAAAATGAAAAGAAAAAGAAGATGGAGGAAGAGAGCAAGAAGAGAGAGGAAGGAGAAAGAGAAGGAAGAACAGTATTTTTTCTCTGGCACATGAATTCATGGGCTTTGCTTGAGACAAGTACATCAGATCAAATATCTGTTTGCTATCTACAAAATATCACCAGGCATTTAGTCAGCATGTTGTGCGCTGAGACAGTGGAAGCATGTGGTCAAAATTTCCTCCTGTCTGACTGGCCACATCCAATTTAACAGTTTATTTTATTGAATAACTTCAAACAAATTGAATTGTTTACTTACACATCTGGCTGATCACTGGTCATTCATACGATGACTGAAAAGAGTTGTCTTCATGGCCTCTCAGCCTGACCTCTATGGGGATGGTCTGATTATTGTAGTGACTCTATTTACTGGCATTGTTTAGTAATGGTTCTCACATGTAAAGGTATCTTTCCTGTTATTTCAATATTTTGGGGAGTTTTGTATGGACATATTCTGGATGTGCACGAGACTGAAGAATGTTAGTCAGTGTATTAAGAGGCAGTCTAAAGATTCGGTTTTAGGTCTTGGTCCTGCCTTTTCCTAGCTGTGTAGTTGTAGGAAAGTTACCTAACCTCCTGGAGTCTCAATATATTTACCTGTAAAATGGCCTTGAGCGTAGTTTTCTCTTGGGGTGGTGGCAAGGCTAACTGCGCTTATTAATGTTTGTGAAGTATCCAAAACAGCTGTGACATATAGGAAATGATCACTCAATAAGCATGTTCTTTTGCACACTCAGTAAGAATCATAACTATAGCAAATCAACTTCAAGACTTTCGAAACAACCTCACTGGTTACTAGGATCAATTCAACTGTGCTCTCTGGTCAGAAATAAAAACAACAAAAATTTAGGTTAATGCCTGAATGGAATCTGAGAGCTTGTTAGCCAGCCAGGAACAAAGGTAACAGCTCTTAATAATATGAAGACCATAAGGACCTATGTCTCTTTGCAGTAGATTCAGTAGTTTCTTAAAGAGCACCAATGCTTTCCACAAGGAAGCCAAAGGTAAAATTCTGACCATGGTTCAGAGAAACAAGTAACTTCCAGTGAAAAAAGTTTCTCTTCAGCTGGGATTGCCAATGAACCACGGGACTGCTTCTGGTCACCACCCATAAAGCTGTGCTTAAATATGCTAATACGTTCAAGAGCAATCAGCAAGAGCATTATTATTTCCATTTCATGATTAAAAGTAGCAAAGGACCCTTGCTCCCCCAGTCAACTGAGTAAGTGCTGGCAAGTTATCAAAGTCTAAATTTAATAAAATTGTTATTCAGTCATCTTCCAAGGTGTCATATCAGAGTAATACTGAGATCAAAACCTTGATTTGAACATGTCAAGCCAACTGCATGATGCCAGGTGGCTTGCAAGTTTAGAAGAAACTGCTGACATGAGGGTCTGTGTAGCTTTCCTGGTGAGGGAACAGCACTTTGCCTTTCAGGAGTCAGGGCCCAAGCACAGCCTCTGGTTCAAAAACACTCTGCCAGACCCTGAGCTGTACTTTGTGTTTGTGCATGGTTGCCAGCACACAGAATTCAGTGCCTAATAAAGTTTAAGCCATTGTTTTATGCTGTGATTTAAGCAAAGTCTTAAAAAGCAATGTCCTGATCACCAGGATGAAGTATTAAAGACAATGTATTTAAGAATCAGAAAAAATTGTCTCTGGACTCAGCATCCTAATCTGAAAAACAGAAATAACAAACTATAGAAATGATCCCTGAAAGTATAGTCTTAAAAAAAAAACCAAATAATGAAAAATGCTCAACTGATAGTAAAGGGTAATTTTAAGGACACAGTTTTATAACATATGACAGCAAGCAATACTCTGTAAAACATTATACAAATCTAGTATTTACTTAACAAACATGTATTATGCACATACTATATGTCAGGCACATTTCCATGTCTCTGGGACAAATCAGAGTACAAAAGAGAATTAAATCTATGAAACTCATATTCTAGCAGGGGAGACAGAAAACAAGAAATAGATGTTAAAAAAATTAAAAGTAAATGCCACCATATAGTAAAAGGGATAAATGAAAATGGAGCCAGATAAAAGGGCTTTGGAGTGTGGAGCTGGGAAGGGGTTTACAAAATGTGCTAGGTTAGGGTTAGTCTTTTTGTGAAGGGGACACTTGAGCAAAAACTGGAGGTGGAGAGGGAATTAGGCTCTCAGATTGTCTGTGGGCGAGCTCGGCAGGTCAAACACCCTAACGGCAGGACCACATAAACTGTGCCTGTGGATCAGAGCAGAGAGGAAGCGTGGCTGTAGTGGAGTCAGAGAGGTTACCTGGTCCAGATTCTAGAGGGCGCTGGAGGCCTTTGTAAGGGTTTGGCTTTTACTCTGAGTGGAAAAGGAAATCACTGTAGAGTTTGGCCACAAAAGTGACATGGTCAGTTATTTCAGAGAATCTTTTTTGTTTGTTTGTTTGCTTGTTTTTTCCTGCCATATTAAAAATGTATTGTGGGAAGCCCAGGGTACAAGATCTGTGCTACACCTTCCATTGGAGATGTGAATAGACACTAAACTCTGTGAAACTAGAAAACAGATGAGAAGCCAGAGATACATTTGGAAGCTATCAACATATAGGTGGTAATTAAGTCCATGAGACTGGACAAAGTTAATGAGAAAATAAAATAGAAAAATGAAGAGATCTAAGGACTGAACCATGGGAATATCCAATATTTACTCTTTTGGAGATTTAAGGAGGAGTCAGCAGAGGAGACTAAGCTACTGACGGGGAAACCAGGAGAATATGGTGCACTGAAACCAAAGGAACAAAAGTTTCGAGGAGGAACCGACTCTGTCAAGTAAAATGAGAACCAAAATTGACCATTTGACTTAGCAATATAATATGGTGGTCACTGATAAGTAAGAGGAAGGGTAGAGAACACATCCATAACCTCCAGTTACAGATGGATGAGGGTTGAGGAGGAAAACAAACAACAACGCCCAGCTGAGAGGCGTTGCGAGGAAAGCGGCCTTCTCGGCGAAAAGCCAGGTTCCGCTAGAGTAGACAATGTGAAGGGGTGTCCAGAGAAGTCAAAGATTTAGGGGACTTCTTTTCTTTTCTTTTCTTTTCTTTTCTTTTCTTTTCTTTTCTTTTCTTTTCTTTTCTTTTCTTTTCCAGACCATGAATTCCAGAGGGTGCAGTAGAAGGATTTCATAAATTAGGGAGTGGTGGGAGGAGAAATAGGTCAGAGGCTGTGCAAAGCCCTACAAAAATTAAAGTAACAGATATGAGGGGTAACTGAGATTCCGGGCTTCTCTTGATGACTGACGCTGATAGGGATAATGGGAATAATGTGATTAGTCTTGGTAGAGTCAAGCAGAGCATGGTAGCAAAGATGTTAAGAGTACTGTCATGGTTAATTAGGAGGTTTGGGTAGCCAGGCCTCCCTCTAAACTCCTATTGGCAGAAGTCATGATGTCTGGGAAAACTGGATAGTCGAGGTCCAAAGCTTGACACTTGTGGGTAGAGTTTAGACTTCTGAGGAAGCTGGGCTTTGTTGTAACTCACAATCCCCTTTTTAACCCCAAAGGGGAGTTAGAAGTAGAAATCTTCAAGAAGTCCAGACACTGCCTTCATTTGAAGTTTCTCTTTAGACCTCTCTTGAGAAAGAAGAGATATTACTTCAAATATTCTGACTCTCCTTTGTTTTTGTTGATGTAACTGAAGACTTCTGGGAAAGGCATGTATGATTCCCACAATTAGGATGTTTATCTAAGGCCTAGTGGAAATATGATCTCAGAAAGGTATAATTAGTTGAAGCCATCCCATTAGAAGAACAGGATAGGAAGTTCTTGGATAGGAGAAGAGAATTGACTTTTATTAAGTGTGTATTGCATACCAAGTTACTCTACATAAGTATTAAGTATTATATATCACTTAATCTGCAATGTTATAGTTAATTAGAATTAGCCATCTCTGTTTTACACCAAGGACATGCTAGAGCTGCTAATTCTAGGATTTTATATCAGGTGTGATTCCACTATGGAGATTTTGTTGGAATCATTATCATTATTATTATATATTTTTTCATTCTAGCAGTGGTATATACTATTGATAGTATATCTAATTCCAAATATTTATAGAAGCTGCTATACATTTTCATTAATTATTCTAAAGTAGCTTGGATACAGGTTGATTTACAATGTTTGCTCATTGATTGAATGGTTCATTAATTCAATCTTTTTTTCATTCAACAAATATGACTGTTTACTATGTATAAAGCAGCATAAATTCTTTCCATCATGCTTTCCATTAGCTGTCCAACTTGGTTCACTGAATCTCATTTTATTTACATCTTTAATGTAAACTTTTTTTATATGTCAATTCTAAATGGTATAAATTGCTTAAATACTGTAGAGTCAGAGAAAACAAATACTCTTTTGATATTTAAAATATCGGGCCTGTAATGTATTTGTTTGAAACATTAAGTACAGTTTTATATTTTAACAGTTTATTTAATTTTGTAAATGGGTCTATTTATTCAACCAATTCACTAAAGACTCCAGTATAATAATTAAGAGTCCTTATTCTAAATTTAGGCAGAACTGATTTAAAATCCTGGTTTTACACAGCCTAGCTGTGTAAATTTGGGCAAATTTCTGAAACTCTGTAAGTTTTGGTATCTTCATTTATTAAATATTAATAACAATAATGCCTACTTCACAGTATTCTGAAAGAATCAAAAGAAATATTGGAACCTATTAGAGATTCACCAAATGCTATCTAATGTCATTACTATTATTATTTACTATTATTATTAATCAAAACACTGTGGGCAATATAAAAGTGAATAAGACCTGGTCCCTAATACTAAAGAGCTTATAATTCAGCAGAGGAAACTAGATGTATTTGTGTAAACATGGGTCATTCTATAGCAGGTAATACAAGTACCATAGAAAAGCTCTAAATCAAGTATAGAGGATGAAAAAATAACTTCTTGCTTGAATAATCAGGTAAGACTTTGTTTAAAGTTGACTGATAGTTCACAGTTCTTGAATCAAGCATTAGCCATAGGTTGAGGGAAAATCTAGAGATTTGAAGGATGACACTAAACTAATATCAGCCAGACATCAAAGCCAGTACAGGGAAGAATTATGGCAGAAGCAGAATCTAGTACTCAAAAGGAGAAGCAGTTGTAAGAACTGAATGAAATGAATTTTGGAATCAGAATTATAACCAAAGCCAGGTCAAGAGCATGTAGAATCAAATAAAGCATCAAGATTTGTTGTGGACTTAAAGAGAAGACTCAGGTGCCAGAACCTATTTCATTATATAGACTTTTCTTTTTTTTAAAATAGTGAGAACACACCTTCACAGCCATATTGCCCCTCATCTTTAAAGAAATGCCACTGGCCAGGCAGAGTTTGGGAAAGAAGAAGTCTGTATAAGGAAGGCATCCAAATGAGAGCAGTGGTGTGAGGGTGCAGGGGTGGGGAAGCCTGATGGGAGTCTGGCCATTCTATGTTGTAGAACTATGGGATACACAGGAGAAAGAAAATCCTCTATGTAGAGCAATGATTATTTGAGTTAAAGCGAGATTTTAAAAATCAATTTGCAATTTGCCTTTGCCTTACTTTGTATTTCAGAGTTGCACTATGTAAAGACTATTTTGTGCCATTCTCTCAGTGACCCTGTCCATTAGATGCTGTTATTTTTGTCTTGTGATCATTAAACAAAATACTGGCAGGGTATAGGCTACTTCCCTTGAAAGTGACTTCATCTATTGTAATCATGTTGTGCGATAATGTAACAGTAAGCTCTCTGTCAGAGCTCTGAGTCCTGAAGTAGAGCAGCAGGATGTTACTTACTTAGCCTGAGCACGTCACTATTGTACTGTGGTTCTGACAGCACTGGCAAGGAAACCCAGAGGTGGGGCTCAATCATTTGTTCTCATCTCAAAGAACTTATAATACATATAGTAATAGTAGCTAGAAGCACTCCCAAAGGAAGCAGATGCTCATATATAACCTAGACTTGATATCAAAGACATGAAGCAAAAAGACAAGCTGATTATAAAGAAAAGAGAAAACCTACTTAAGATTATAGGCTGGATTGCCTCCTGGTTAAGAGCACAGGCCCTGGAGTCAGACCAATGTGGGCTAGAATTCTAAGTCTTCCACCAGGGACTTCAGGTAACCCAGCTATCCTCTCATATCCTTCGTTTCTCGTCTACAAAATAGGAGATTGTAATGCTTCAAAATATTATTGCTGAATAAACATGTGATATAATATAGACAAAACACCTAGTCCTTGTTTGCTTGGCACATAGAGAATACACAACAGACTGTTGCTGTTATTCATTCATAGACCCAAGAATCCTACATTGTAAAAATAATCAATGATCAATCTGTTATATAATGCTTCTGTTTTGTACCTTTAATTTATTGCATACCTAGCTTGATTAAAAATATGAGTTAAGCATTAGTAAGGTTAATTGTGTCCTAGAAAGAGGTTTCCAAAAGTTTGGAGGGCTCATCAAACCTCTCTGTGTTCACTCTGTGATGATCTCTGTTCTATTCTTGAGCATTCATGACCCCACACCCCAGTGGTCTTTTTCTACTGGCAAAGACCCTGGCACTTTGAATGAAAAGTCATAGTGGCATTGGGTCCAACCTCCTCAGACCAGAGGAGAATAGACCTGGTTATCTAAAACCAAGTTTATGACACCATACTCTCTAAGGAACACCCATTGTCTCATGAAATCAATCATTGCAGCAAAAAGAAGAGCTAGTAAATTTTTTTTAAAAAAGGCCCTGAACTCAAAAAGAAGAGCATATAGAATATTTTAAATGATCAGAATTGCTTGGGTACTTATTAAAAATGCAGGTTTCTAACTTCTCTCCTAGGTTACTGAATCAGAGCATCTGGAGGTATGGGTTCACAGAACATATATTTTAAACAAGTATCCCCATGTGATTGTGGTTTCGGTGGCTCTTGTACCCCACTTTGAGGATCATTGGTTTAAATAAAGCTATAATATACTAGGGGAAATCTGGGGGGAGTTTGACATACAAAAAAGCCCAAATGACTGAAGTAATTAAGAGAAAAATACAAATAAAAAAGACCAGCCTATTTCAGCTAAGGCAATGTAGATTAGGAAAAAGGTGGGTTGTTTAGTAGGCCACAGCTGAATTTTATTATTTAGAATGATGAGAGACTATTAATCAATTTGGCTGCAATATTTTTTTGGACTGTATGGCAGCAGCTTCTCAGCTATGTCAATTTTATTCATAAGAAGCAATAATATGAGGCAATTTATTGTTTTAGGCCACATGCTTTAAAACATCCAATATTTATCAGCTCTTTACAGTGCAACTAGTAAAAAGCAAATTAAAACAAATAAGAAATAAGAGCTGAGTGATTAGTCAATCTTTATTTTTTCCATGGTTAAAAATAAAATTCTAGCAGTATATAAGATTTCTGTAAGCTTTAAGCCTAAAGAATTAGCAGCTCCTGGTTTGTTTTTTTTTTCTGTTTAATGCATCTTTGTTGCCAGGATGGCATTATTTATTTAATTTTTTCAAGATCACCATGTGTTTATTATGAGGATTTTCTTTTAATTGCTTGAATACAAGCCTCTGCTTTATTCAGAGAACAAGATAGTAGATAACAGTATTTATTATCATCATTTGTGAGTGAAATTTGGACACTGATTTGGATAGGGCAGCAGGAGCAATGTTATTTTTTCTTAAAAACAATGACATTTCTGTGATTTTTTTTTTACTTACTTTATTGGGGTTGAGGATTTTATTTTACATGTAATAATAAAATATTGTGATAGATGGCAGTTCTTCACTCTTAATTGCACTAAAAGCAAAACACTTATTCCTAAGGAATAGTTGTGGCTTATACAAATACAAATCTTTTTTCTTTTCAATATAGAGGAAGCCACTCTCCATTTAAAGGATCAGCTCGTGTACAATCACAGTCCCTGGTAGGCTGCCAAACACAATAGGGCATTAATTAACATGTGCTGGGGATTCATCAACATGCACAGTGGCAGCGTGCAATTGGAACCTTTTTCCCTCCCCTTTCCTCTCCACGTTGGCAGAATTCATGAAAGGTCTACTCTAGTATGTAAATCAGTTCTTGCTAAACGCCTCATAATGGAGTTCCTTTATTTTCCAAAGCTGTTGTCAGAGCTACTCACATATCCAAGAAAGACACTTACTCTGTCTCTTTCTTGTGTTTAAAATCCAACTACAGTGGGCAAAAATAACATATTTGCTTACTTGTCATGCTCACTGCAGTGTAAATAAATCATTTGATAAATTACTCCCCCCCCAAAAAAACAGAATGAGTTTCATTTCCCATAATCAGTACCAGTGGAGATGGCAGAATTTCTCTCCCAGTTAGTGCAGGGTGACAGTGTGCTAACCTGCTAACTTGGGTAAATTTTGAGAGAAACATGTCGTACTGTATCTAGCTTCTGCCACCCGGCATGAGCAGGTGAAAAAATAAGAAGAATACAGTGGTTCCTTGAGATACAAATTTAATTCATTCTGTAACCAAGTTTGTAAGTCAGTCAGTCAACTCGTACATCAAACAAATTTCTCCCATTTAAAATAACTGAAATAGATTTAATTTATTCCAGCCCTGTGAAACATCCCCAAACCATCCTCAATTATGAAAAAATACATGTTTTTAATTAAGAAGCACACATGTATACTTTACCAATGCAAACAACAAAATATATGAAATAAAAGAAAAATGTGTTATTTAGTACTGTATTCTTACCTGGGAGACAGATGAGTGTGGCTAACGGAGGTGAATGGCAGAGGAGGAAGAGGGAGGGAGGAAGGGATGCAAGCACTATAGACACATAAACTAAAACTGCACTTTCTGAATACTAAATGTAAACTAAAACTACATTTTCTTTACTTTAAACAAATCTAAAACTGCACTTTCTTTACTTAAAATGAAACCACAAAAACTTAACTGTAAAAAAATGCACTTTCTTAACTTTAAACTTAACCTAAGCTTAACATTATGTATTTTTCATTTAATCATCACCTGTTTTTGCCTTTTTGGCTGCACTTTCGGCACTTTCACTTGCAGGACTTTTGAATAAAAATCTATCCAAAGACGTTTGCTTTTGCCTGCCTTTTAAAATGTTATAGAAATGTGACAAACAAGTGTTATTAAAAAGTGCTGAAGCATGACCAGTTGTAACTTTTTCTGGGTGTTTCTTTTCAATGAAACTTGAAAGCTTCTCCCACATTGCCAGCATGTCTTTAATTTCACTTGTAGAAATCACTTCCTCCAACTCTACCTCCTCCTCACTACTAATCTCTTGCAGAAGCTCTGTATGTTGCATCATCTGTAGCTCCTTCAACTCCTCAGTTGAGAGTTCCTCCTCATGTTCCTCAAGGAGCTCGTTTACGTCACCCTCATCTACCTCCAAACCCACTGACTTTCCGAGGGACACAATCTCCTCCAGTGCTTCTACCTCGGTCTCGGTCTCTGGTTCGAATCCTTCGAAGTCCCTGTCTGCAACAACATCAGGCCATGACTTTTTCCATGCCAAATTCAAGGTTCTTCTTGTAACCTCTTGCCATGCCAAGTCAATAATGTGTAAACATATCATGATGTTGTAGTGATCTTTCCAAAACTCTTGTAGGCTTAGAATTGTATTCTCAGTCACCTCAAAGCAGCGACAGAACAAGTGCTTTGTGTAAAGCTTTTTAAAGTTGGAAATAACCTGCTGAGCCATAGGTTGCCAGATTGAAGTCATGTTGGGTGGGAGGTAGAGGACTTTCACTAATTTGAACTCATTGAGAATGTGTTCTTCAAGACCAGGTGGGTGTGCTGGAGCATTTTCAAGGATTAGCAATGATTCATCAGGAGTTTATTTTCTTGAAGATATTTCTTCACTGCAGGACCAAGATGAGATTTACCCATTCAACAAAAAACTGCTGCATAACCCATACCCTAGCATTGGCACACCACATAACCTGCAGTTTTTCTTTAGGAATCTTGTGAGTCTTAAAGGTTTGAGGATTTTCAGAATGATACACTAGCAGTGGTTTTACTTTACAGTCACCACTAGCATTTGCACACAATGCAAGGGTCAGACAGTCTTTCATGGGTTTATGGCCTGGCAGCTTCTTCTCCTCTGCAGTGATGAAAGTCCTCCAGGGCATTTTTTTTTCCAAAACAATCCTGTTTCATCAAAGTTGAACACTTGTTGGGAGATGTAGCCTTCCTTTGCGATAAGCACAGCAAAACATGTGATGTACTCCTCAGCTGCCTTAACGTCAGCACTCACAGCTTCACCATGACTCACCACCGAGTGGATGCCAGATCTCTATTTGAAATTTTCAAACCAGCCGTGACTTGCCTTAAACATATCATCTGCTGCCTCTTTTGAGGTTGATGGTTCTCTCTTCTTCAAGTCGCAGTAAATAATATGTGCCTTTTCGCATACAGTCTCCGTCACTGTATCTCCTGCCAGCTCTTTCTCTTTTACCCACACCAGCAGAAGCTTCTGCATTTCTTCATGGATATTTGTCCTTAATTGGTATAGAATTGTAGTTCCTTTCACTGGATTTGTGCTTTTGATGGCATCCTTTTGTTTAAGGATGGTACAAATTGTAGATGTATTGAGGTCATACAGCCTTGTCAGTTCAATCACTCGTACACCATGCTCATGTTTTTCTACTATTTCTTGCTTTACTTCTATCAACATTATTCTCTTCTTCTTTTCTCCACTGTCCTTTACACTCACTTTTTTCAGCCCCATGATAGCACACAAAAAAAGTTAGTAAAAAATGCAAAAGTGATGCAAGAATAAGTATAGCGCAAGAGATTCGACTTGATTCTGCGGGTAACATGTGAGAAAGAACAAGATGCTGGTGTTGTGCAAATACTGGACCCATGCGCCAACGTGCCAACTAGAGGCAGCTTTCCAAATCACGACTCATATCTCGGAATTTCACTCGGATCTCGAACAAAAATATGGATTGAGTCACAGTTCGTATCTTAAAAAAGTATGTTGGTCTGCTCGTATCTCAAAGTAACACTGTACACTTACTGTAATTAGTTCTAAGTTGGGTCTTGGGCTAAATCTTGCTTTGCAAAGCACTTGCTAACTGATTTAAGTACCTTTTGCATGTTCTTCGGGATCAAGGTATGGATTTAATGATTCAGACTTTTATGAACCAGTCTTTGGACAATAGAGAATCTTTCCTTTGAAGTAAGAGTAGATTCAGGGAAATAGAAAACTGTGTCCATATTTTCCACTTCTTAAAAAGTACATATACATGTCTCAGTTTAGTTTCAGATTTAGATTGTGAAATTTGAGACTAATTCATTTTTTAATGAAATAATATATATAAAGTGCTTAGCAAAGTACTTCAAGTAAATGCCTAGTAAATGGTAGTAGAAATTATTCTTGGAGGTGGTGGTAAAGGTGTTATTATTATCATTTATTGTTTTTTATAGCCTAGAAATCACTAGTGTTATAAAAAGCACAATGCAATTTTCATGATTTAATCATTTTCAATATATATCAATAAAATATTTAGTTTTGGCATGTAAGAGAGATGTGGAATTTAAAGCTTCCATTTGCTCCACTCACTTTTTTATAAATGTGTGCCCTTTACATGACCTGTGTTGAAGAGAAGTAGTATAGTGATTCAGATCCCTTGGAGTTATGCAGACCTGGTTTCTATGCCAGTTCTAACACTGTGTGACCTTGAGCAAATTATTTAACTGCACAGAAGTTCAGTTTATTCTTTTGTAAAATGGGAAGAGTGATTGTAACGATTCAATGAAACAATGTGTATCAAACATTTGGCAGCATCTTGGCACACAAAAATGACTCAATTAATGGTAGAGACACACTCCTAATATTCCAAAACCTCTGTTTTTCAGGCTGAAAGACACAAGGCAGCATTCTATGTTTCTGTTCAGGGGTAAGATTGCCTCTTCCATTCAGCAGAGACCAGGCACCTGACCACTGATGCTCAGGTAAGCTGAAGAAGCCAGCAAGATGGTAAGTATTCTATGTTTTTGCTGCTTCTTCTTGATCTTTCCTGAAGATTTTACACTATGTCATCAGTAGTCAATAAAAGTCAGGTAATTAAATCTGCTTTTATCTAAAAAATAATGAAAATAGTTACTTTTAATAAATAGGAAGTTCTGAAATATTAAAATTTAAAACTTAAGTAAAAACTATCTTTATAAATACACATTTTTTTCTCAAGGAAAATACTTCTGTTTTATGAGCTTTCATTCTATCAAGGATTCAAGCATAAATTACAAAAAAAATTTTCTCTTTAAAATGATCAAATATTTGGGACAATATTCATATAATAGTTCCTTGAAGTATGAAAAAAATAGCTATAATATATTATATGTTGTTTTTATTGAGAATATATTTTGGCAGTTAGTGCAAATCTGTTGATATTTCCATAGATCTATTTTTCCCTACAGCCTTATTTATATCATATTTGACTTGTGGGATATTAAATAATTTAGATCTTAGTTTCATTCTTATTCATAACAAGAAATTACAAGCTAATTTTACTATGTTGAATTTAAACAGACTAAAAAATACAGTAGAATTGGATTTCATGTGGAAAAGAGGTCATCATTGTATCAATCCTCCCTATCCTTGGCTACCATCTGGAGTATAGAAAGTACAGTTAATCCCATGGGAAAAATTTGCAGAGGGAGACAGTTATTCCTTGATGAAAATCCAGAATATATATGTTGTGCTTAACATTTGTGGCTTCATTTTAAAGAAATAGATAACTGCTCTATTCTTTGTGGAGATAGGGCAAACATACATGAGATATATTTAATATTAAAAGATATGTAAATTTGAGCAATTTTTATTTATGTTTATTTTATTGATTTTAGAAAGAGGAAGGGAGAGAGTGAGAGAGAGACAGGAACATATATTTATTGATGTATGTGCCATGACCAGGGATCAAACCAGCAACTTCTGTGCTTCAGGACAATACTCTAGTTAACTGAACTATCTGGCCAGGGCTGGATATTTTTTTAAAATAATTGAGTCCATATAAAAGATCTGTCTACACAGATCTTCTGAGATTGCAATTTTAGTGTTAATTGAGGAGATATTTGTAAGAAAAACAAGAGAAGCTGTCTTCTCTTTCGGGCTGGGGAGGGGCTAAGGAAAGCACCCATCCAGTGCATAGATGAGTCTCAAGGCTATCGTGAGAATGGAATGCAGTGGGAAAATGCCAAATAGCAGAATTTTAACTTTTTCCTCTCTGACTGCCGCTTTTTCTAAAAAATGGTCATTTATAGTAATCACAATTTCTTGGTCACATCATATTTACTGAGAACATTTATTTATTATAAATACTAACTGTGGTAGGCACCCCTCTGTTCACCTTATAAACAGTAACTCATTTAATCTTCATAACAACCCTATCAGTCATGTATCTTCATTATCAGTTTACAGGTGAATGAACTGGGGCCTCGAACCATTACGTACTTGCTTAACTTTTCCCAACTAGAAGGTGGTTGGGCTGTGATTGCAATCTCAGACAATTTGGCTCCAATGTCCATCCTTTTCACCACCATGCTTTGCAGTTTCTCTAGCAAGTTGTGCTAGTCTTTCTTCTCAGTGACAAATGGAATTGAATAGTGGGAGAGAGAGGGTGGCAGACAAAGCATCTATAGTAGACTCTCACCCATTCAACGCCATCCAAAGGTGAGGCTAGAACTAATTAATTATTAACTCAACAAGTACCAAACCAGAATTCAACAACATTCGTTACTTGAGTTGAGGTTATATTCTTCTAGAATATTTAGTATTTTGTAAAGAATGCATAACATTTAATCAGTTAAGGACTACCAGTGACTGAATTATATATTGTTTTGAATGAATTCATGTAGTTGCTATATCTTTGTTGGTATAAAATGTTATTATTGATATCAGTTTATTTTTAAATGACTAAATTTGAAGCCATTTCCAAGACCTCCCATTTCTTTTTAAAGTTCTTTGAAGAACAAATGATTAAGTAGCCAAGTCTTTGAGCTACAATCTTTGCTTCTGACTGGATTGATTAACCAGTCAGTTTTAAGAATGATAAATTTATGAAAAAGAGAGGAAAACTTTAGAGTATTTTCCCTATGTTTTTTGAGAATTTTTGTCCTGGAAGTATTTTTCATTGCTCATGTACAATGAGGACATAAGCCAAATAATGGCCCATGCATTGTAGCTCCTAGTGTAGGTTGGTGTGCATGCAAAACAAAATCCTGTCAACTACCAATAACATAACACAAACAGGAATGCCACATCCAAGACTAAAACAGAGAGATCTAAAACAACTTTACATTTTTAGATATCTACTTTTGTTTCCCAAGCAAAGGTCATTAATGTCAGATGAAGATGATGAACCTCAGGAAAATTGCAGTCCCATGTGTCATTATCACAGGCTTGCCTCATGATAAGAAACTCTTTTTGCCTGCCTTCCTCCTCTCCCACCTCATGCACACAAGTCTACACACACAGTTAAACACACTCACGAAGAATGCTGCTTATAAACCACAGCAATCTGTCGGAAAATGAAGAACTGGAGTCAGTTAACTGAATATTTTTGTCTACTCTGACATCTAACAATTTCTCTCATTATTCTTCCCACCACCAGAGAGGCCAGACCCATAAGCAATTGAATTGACTGATTTTTTTATATAAATCAAATTGTCTGCTCCCTGCTAACGTCACCTGCTTTGGAAATGGCTTAATGCTTCCTCTGACCAATTCAGAGGCTTTCTTCTCTCTTTTCTGCTCACTCCCTTTCAGAACACCCTCATCACATTTCCTGCATTCCCTCATGCATTCGTTTCTTTAGGAGTATGGCTTTCAGCTGCCTCTCTGTGGAATTTAAGTTCACATTTCTTATTAACCCATTGCCTCTCTGACACATTTTGGTGGAAGACCTCTTTATAATTCCCATTAAGTATAAATTACTATAGAGCTCACAGGAGACACAAACTAATTTGCAAAATTCTGCAATCCTCTGTGGCCTTTCCTATCAATAGGGTCAATGAGCTCTTGTGCTTGATGAGCGAGTGAGTGAGGGGTGATATAGTGGAAGAGCAAGAGGCACTGTCCTTTCTCTCATTGTATTTAACATTTACCAAATTGATACTAAAACGGGCATAGTTTTGAGCCTAAGAGGCCCATTGCAGCACTTCCCTTGCAGAAGGAGGAGCTCAATAATGATGCAAAGCATGACACCATAGTAACTTTTAGACACATAGAGATGATGTGCTGGAAAACTCAGTTCTAAGGCTACACTCAGATCAAAGGCATGTTGCCGCAGATGACTTATTTCTCTAAAGGGACTTAACATTAACCTGTGAGTTGGAAGAAGGAATGGGAGAAGGCAGTTACTATGTTGTGTTTTGTTTTGGTTTCATTTCTTACCAATAAATATTTTTGGAAGTGTTTGTAGTAATCATCTTTGATCCTTTTGAGTAAGTCATGTGTTGGTCCCATTCAAAGTTTAAAATACTTCTGTATAATTCTCTAATGATAAATGCTTTATTGTTTTTCTTTGATTAAATAAACTATTAAAGAAAGTCAAAGAAACTCTTTGAAGTCTAGTCTCCTATAACATTCAAGGGCTTTGTATGTGTAAGACCCATCGAGGTTAATGAAAGTTACCCCTGAAATTCCTTAGGCACTGGTGGGAGAAGAGATCATTTAATTTCCATTCAGATGGCACCCCCACATGGAGTACCTGGTCTGTGGGAGAAGTGAATGATGCAAGTTGAATGAACTGGAAGCTGACATACACAGCGGGTCATATAAAACTGAAATGAACTTTATTATTTGTCACCTTCTTAATTAACATTATGAGACCAAACTACCAGAATAGAATATTATTTAATATTATTTAAATATTTTAACCTCATTGGAAAATTTACTCTGCCCTCATAAAGTATAGTTGGTTGGTAACAAAATAAGATTTATTTTTGGGAATCACAAGATTTCCAAATTCTAAATGCAAAAGCCAAGGTGTATAGCTGGCTTTTCTCAATTTAAAGTCATGTTTCACCATGTCTGGTATTCATCTCTGATTATTTGTACTTCATTATCATGAATGAAACTTGTTCTTTTTGCATGATATGCCTCCTCAGAGAGCAAACACTAGAGTGGAGGGATCATTAATTTGGTCTCATAAGGCAACCACAATAATCATGCGAAGTTATTTTACTTAACTCTTTAACATATGATGCTTACAAAGTAAGTATAAAAATATATCAAGAATTTTGCACCAAGTATTACATCAGAACCCAAAATTTGTTGGGAGCATTAGAAACTACGTTTGCCAAGATCTGAAGCATAGCAGACAAGTCATGAAGATGGTTTTAGAGTTTATCTGAGATCACATTGCATAGATTTCTTTTTAAAACAGCAAGAACACACCTTCACAGCCACATTATCTGTCATCTTTAAAGAAATGCCACTGGCCAGGCAGAGTTTGGGAAAGGAGGCCCTATCCTACCTGGCCTGCCACCCCAACCTCACTCACCTATCATGTCCCCTCTAGTTGACTCTGCCTCTTCTACAGCCACCACGGCTCCTTCCTTTTCCTCAGCAGTCCCAGTACCTTTGTTATCAGGGCCTCACTATTTGCTTTTTCCTCTGCTCAAGAAGCTTCTCTCCCTATATCTTCACAGTTCCCTCCATCAATGACTTCACAATTTGCTTAAATGTTATTTCATCAAAGTTTTCTTCCCCAATAATCATTTGTAAAATAGCAGCCTATCACTCTCTGTGCCCTTTCCACTGCTTTATTTTTCTTATCATGTATTAATATCTGACACATTATATACGTCTTTTTTTATCTCTCCTCCCAAACTCCTCACCACTGAAATGTGAGATCTACAAGGGCCACTTTTGTTTACTTTTGTTTCTTCAGCCCCCAGAAAAGTGCCTGGCCCATAGGAGACCTTAATAAGTATTAAATGGATGGATGAATGAATGAATGGATGAATGGCTTCCCCTGTGACCTATTTCTAACACTAGCCATATCATTCTCTGAAAACTATACTTTAGGGAAGCAGCAGAGTTGATGGCATGAACTTGACTTTGCAGCTTGATACCTGAGCTTAAATCATGATTTTATGATTTATGAGTTATGAAACCTGGAGCAAGATAAATGATATCTCTGAGTTTTATTCTCCTCATCTGTAACATTGCTATAGTAACACCTACCTTATTGAAACATTTAAAAACATAAATCAGTGTCTACTACACAATCACTATTAATAAGTAGGTACTTAAAAATATTGAAACCCTTCATGACATCATAGGCATGAATTCTCTTCTATAACTCATAAGGTTTAAGAATTCAGTTTTTTTATTTTACTTTCTCTAAAGCTGATAAAACTGCCTTAAACTGATAAAACTCCCTAATTGGATGAAGGGAAAGTCAATATTAGTGATAATTTGGGAAGCTCCTAATCTGTAGGCCACCGTAGAATTTTTGATGAAGCACCCTCTAGTCTTCAGGCCATATTGGCCCCGTGATAGGCTCATTGAGACAGGAACGTCCCTTAAAGACAGGTAGCTTCATTACTTCAAATTGGAGACTTAGAACCTAGTGTTACCCTCTCCAAGTTTTGCCATAACTGCTTCCACCTGAGATCTCAATACTTGTTTGTGGTGCTGTATGGAACAAAAATTTTGTTCCTGTCACCTGCAGAACCAACAAAACCCATAACAACTTCCCTAACTTCTCTCACCTTTCCAATTGTTTCACTTTGGACTCTCCTGATCCTTGAAGGTCTTCTCCCCAGTGGCAAGTACAGTCCATCATGTGTAAGAGGCTGGGCTTTTCCAAACCAAAGTACTGGGTAAGGATTATCTGTGGATTCCTGGAAATTTAATACTACTGAGTCACAGAAAGATAAGCACTTCATGATTTTTTGAAAAGGTGTGTAAAAGGAAAAATAGTCTATCGATAGGTATAGAACATAAATTATTTTATTCATTATCCCGCCAAACCGGAGTCCACTCAGGGTTCTGGAAAGTGGAGACAATACACTAGTATGCTTTTTCATCTTGATCATGCTGAGCATCCATAAAGGAAGTTCTACCTCAACTTAGATTTCTTTTCTTTTTTTAATTTATTTTTGACAGAGACAGAGAGAGAGAGTCAGAAAGAGGGACAAACAGGAAGAGAGAGAGACAAGAAGCACCAATTCTTTCCTGCGACACCCCAGCTGTTCAACTATTGCTCTTTCACATGTGCCCTGAATGAGGGGGCCACAGCAGACCGAGTGACCCCCTGCTCAAGCCAGCGACCTTGGGCTCAAGCGGGTGAGTCCCACTCAAACCAGATGAGCCTGCGCTCAAGCTGGCGACCTTGAGGTTCCAAACCTGGGTCCTCTGCGACCCAGTCCGACGCTCCATCCACTGCGCCACCACCCAGTCAGGCTCAACTTAGATTTCTTGTACATTTAAGTATCAGGTACCTTCCAAGCTTTGCCACCCAAAGCACCCAGTCAAGAAATAGGTTCACCAATAATAAAACAGATGCATGATTCTGAGTTCTCACTGGAGTAATTGCAGAAATTCTTCTCTAAGCTCCTCTCTTACAGAATCTACTACTTCACTTCTCTTACTTTCAGTGCTGTTTTTGCTTCTTTGGTCACTTGTGTTTTTCATGTTCCAGGCACTGAGGTATGCACTCCCATCTCATCTTTCTGCGGGGTCCCAGAGTGAAGCTACTGAAGTGAAATGGGAGGAATGGTGTTGCTGCTCCTAATTTTTGATGCCAGGATCATGAGTGGAGAGAAGCTGCCTTTGCTAGTTCCCAAGCATGGGACATATAATTATCTTTTTTCTAGGAGCTTTCATCTTTCTCAAACTTCTTATTCCTTGTAATTAAACCAGGAAGCCTTGGGAACTTTCTGCTACCTCTAGAGGGAGCTGATATTTTTCTTGTTTCCCTTATTAGTTAGGGACTGGGGCTTCCCTAAGGCAAATCCTTATCTTCACCCAGCTCAGCCCTAAATTCAGGCCATCCCTCCCAGAGGACCATGTTTGTTGAATAGTTTACTATTTATAAAGAACTTTTGCATACATTATCACCTTTAACTCACTCTCTCAATACTCATGCATTACAGAAAGTATCTTTGTCTTTATTTTATAAAAGAGGGAAATGAGGTTTAAGGAGATTAAATGTTTTACCCCATGTTCAAGCTACTAAATGTTAACGGAATATCAAGCTCAGGTCATCTGACTTCCAATCCTTCCACTCTCGCCCTTATACAGCACCTGTAAGATCCTGATTGGCTTTTCTCACTTTGTCAAACACTGTGCAGATGGTCCCCAACTTATGTTTTTTCAAGTTACGAA